>NW_018407755.1:333342-435651 GCF_002113885.1 Mizuhopecten yessoensis | reverse complement strand
GTATGACCTTGAATCATATTCAAGGTCACAAGGAGCAAATATGTTCAAAATATTTCAACAACTTGTTCTGAATAACCAAAAGGCTCAGGATGTTGATATTTAGTCAGTAGCATATGCTGGGATCAAGGACTACTTTGTTTGTTAAAGTGAATGACTTTGACTTATATTCAAGGTCACAGGGGTCAAATTTGTTTAAAATCTTTAAACAACCTCTTCTGAATAACCATGGGTCCCGGGATGTTTATACTTTGCAAGTTGCATCCTGAGATGAAAGGCTATACAATGCGTTCAACATAATGACTTTGTTCGACTTTCAATCACAGGGGTGAAATGTTCCAAAAATAAATAACAGGGTCTTTTGAATGAATTTTAATCATAAATACTGATATTTTTTCCTGTAGCTTTATTTTAGATCACTTTTAAGGTTACAAGTGTGAGTTTTATACCAGGTGAGCGATGCAGGCCCATTGGGCATCGCCCATTGGGCCTCTTGTTTTAATTTAAGTCAGTGGTGTAGGGGAGGTAACTCTAGCTATGAGTTTGGCCTGTTCCCTCACTATAGGGCACCATACTGTACGTATACATAGACTTTTTGTCTATTTTATATCCTGCACTAGGTCTTCATCAGAATTTCAAGATTAACACAAGAGTAACATGCACTTAATTAAACATTTAGCTAATAAAAAGGTTGTCTTTCAAGGATAATAAAATGATCACTAATCTTCTTTGTCAAAGTCACTTGTCTTCATTATCAAGGCCACATGGTTTTCATTGTGCTGGTCACCTCTCTGTTTTGTCGAGGATATTTGTCTTCATTGTCAAGACCACTTGTCTTCATTTTAAAACCACTTGTTTTTTTTGTCAATGTCAATTGTCTTATTTGTCATGTTCACTTGTCCTCTTTGTCAATTCCCTAGTTTCGATTGTCTGTCAATATCACAGGTATAAAAAGGACTTTTACTTTCATTGTCAGGGTTTCATGTCTACATTGCCTGTTAGGTCACATGTCATCTTTCCTGTCCAATTAATGTATCTCCCTTATCTGTATATTATCACTTGTTTTGTCAGTTACTGTCACCTTTTCTTCATATTTGTCAACGTTGCTGGTCAACATTTTCTACAAGGTCACTGTTAACATTGTCTGTCAAGGTCAACGATGATATTGTTTGTCAAGGTCATCGATAATATTGTCTAAGGTCACTGTTACCATTGTCTGTCAAGGTCACTGTTAATATTGTCTGTCAATGTCACTGTTAACATTGTCTGTCAAAGTCAGCAATAATATTGTCTGTCAAGGTCAGTAATAATATTGTCTGTCAAGGTCTGTAATAATATAGTCTGTCAAGGTCATCGATAACGTCGTCTGTCAAGGTCAGCAATAATATTGTCTGTCAAGGTCAGCGATAACATTGTCTGTCAAAGTCAGCAATAATATTGTCTGTCAAGGTCTGTAAATATATTGTCGGTCAAGGTCATCGATAACGTCGTCTGTCAAGGTCAGCAATAATATTGTCTGTCAAGGTCAGCTAAAACAATGTCTGTCAAGGTCAGCAATAACATTGTTTGGCAAGGTCAGCAATACTATTGTCAGTCAAGGTCATCGATAACGTCGTCTGTTATGGTCAGCAATAATATTGTCTGTCATGGTCAGCTAAAACAATGTCTGTCAAGGTCAGCGATCACATTGTTTATCAAGGTCAGCAATAATATTGTCTGTCAAGGACATCGATAACGTCGTCTGTTATGGTCAGCAATAATATTGTCTGTCAAGATCAGCTAAAACAATGTCTGTCAAGGTCAGCAATCACATTGTTTGTCAAGGTCAGCGATAACATTGTCTGTCAAGGTCAGCAGTTTTTTTCATTTAAACAAATTTTATTGCAGAAAATATGCAAAGGGATAGGTCATCAGGCAAAGCCTATATAAGCCTTCTCCTTACAACTTTGGTATGGTATATGTATAGTCATTGAAATCAACAAACAAACATAAACAATTCATATAGTGTGTCTCCATGTCCCCACCGTACAAGGTATAGTTATGATTAAACAAATCTTTTAGTGTTGATAATGTACTCTGATATACATTGAAGTACAAATGCATTGTTTTCTTCATCACATTCATTAAATCCATGAAGTAATGTGTTTATATTAAAATGGTCAGCGGTGTTTTTTTATAACAAATTCTCTGGCCTTTAATTTCAGTCAAGGTCACTGATCTTCATTGTCCATCTAGGTCAATGATCTGCAAAGTCTGTCAAGATCACTTATTTAATAAATATGGCTGGAATAAAAAATATCTTTTTTTTTTAACTTCCATAGGTAATATCCTTTTTACTCAAAAAAGGGAATATCAGCTTCTGTAATGCTATCACTTAACTACTTGATACACATGTAGCTTACCTGTGATTAGCATAAATGCTATATGTAACTGCGTCCTAATTATGATAGTTATTTCGTGATTTCTACTGAAAAAAATCCTATTGTGAAGTCACCATTTAAATCTGTTAAAAATGATCAATAAATGAAACGCAATTCTCAAATATAAATATTTGATATTTTATTTCTTTAGACATACAAAGTATATCGACATCACAGAAGCTCAACATTTTAACATTAATTTATACACGTTGCATAGATGTGTAAATTTTATTGTTCGTTTTTGGTAAAGCGTGGTGTCCTTGGCATCGGTTCTTTTGAATTCTTCTCGACCATGTCCTTCGTCGCTGTTTCACATAATACAAAACTGATATAGGTGCATTTGATACTGTATAACGGAAGACGGAAGAAATAGTTAGTGAGGACTCCTTACATGGTTAAAATACTTAAACATGTTTTGACTTCACAAGACCGTATACTGAGAACAAGCATTTTCTGGCTGGTGTTTTTTGACATCTACGTTTCAATATATTAAAAACGATATAAAATAAATCAAGATAACTGATCTTAATTGTCTATATGTATATCAATGTTAATGGCGTGATTTGTTTGCATGTGGTTTAACGTCCTCGCAACAGCCAGGGTCGCATGAAGACGGGTTTATGGGGGTATGTGACAGGTTATCCAGTCTTTGCAAAGGTGGCAACTGTTAATATTAGTTTACCTGAAAGGGTCTGCTTACTTAGAAAAAAAAATCAAAATGTATTTTTAATTGTCAAATGTCAATGTAGGTCAAAATAGATCTCACTGCATTACAACTTAACAAATTCGACTTACAAGTTGAATTTTGATTCCAACGCAATCGGGAACCGTCGACACTTTCCGTAAACAATAAAAAGGCGTTTTTTCTCGTTTACGGAAAATGCCGACGGTTCCCGATCGGTACCAACGGTGTGTAAATATTAGATTTTCCACGACTTTCGACACACATTTTCATATTTTGATTTAGGCTAATCAACCCCGTTTACGCTTAAATATTTTCCAAAAATTCAGTTTTGGGAAATATCCACACTTGAAAGCTTTACTTACTTTTTTAAACATTTCATTAGGTGGTTTTTGAAGCTGACCAACAATAACCGGCGCTAGTACCAATTTCACGTTCAATATTTCTGCAAAGGAACATATCTGTTTTGGCGTGAATGTAGTTCAAGTTAATCCGAAACAATTGATCTCAAAATGTCCATAGTAACGGTTTTCCGGATGTATACAAAAAAAAGAAAACTTCAAAAAAAATGCAAACGGTAATCGATTTCCAGGATAATCGAAGTCTTGATCGTATTACACAATGAAAATGTTGTTTATATATTCATATATATTGTTTGGATTTAAAAAAAACACCTCATACGTAATTGATGGCAGCGGAGGGCGAGTGTTTAAGGCGCCTGGCCTTCTCGGATCACTAGCCGTCCGTCACATGGTCGCGGGTTCGACGCTCACGCGGGGCAGCTGTCACATCTTACAGTAGAATGTACCGGACACTATAAAAGAAATATAAAGTAGAAAATTGGACGGATAGTAGTGCCGGATTAGTGATAATGATAATTATTAATGATAATAATCATTATCACAAGCCCATCATCTATGCTCATTCTGGTAGATATAAACATGGAAATTTACCGCTACGACATAAATCACTTCATTATACAGTAGGCCTAAAATGCATAATTATGACCACATTTCCATTCGTCTTCTTTTTTGGCAATAAATAAAAATAAAATTACACAAATGCATAAGATTCTGAAGATGGAAGATCTTGCTTTGCGAATATTTTTTTTTACCAAAATACGTAAAAGCGCAGAATTCTTGGGTGAAATCCCCTTCGTTGGACTAAGTAGCTCTGACGCTGTAAGCTCTGATACTCTTTCTACCGGATTTATGTAGGTGTCTATTTTGGTGTATCCACCAGGCTTGCTGTAACGTAGAAGTCCGATCGTATCCGTGGGAGGCTATAATTTGTCGGAAACCCTCTCGATTGTACGGAAATTTGTTTATATGTACGCTGTTCATATGTGATGGTTGTACATGCAATTTGTAAGCAACTATTGATATGAACACATCATCAAATATAAACTTTTTGGTATACGGAATAGCTAGATCTAAATCTATAACAAAGTCTATAGACATTAGCATGAATCCAGCCGCGACGAAATCCGGGTAATGGTCAAACGGGTAGTCCTGTCGAGAAATATACCATTTATTAAGCTCATTCCTTATCGGGCGTCCACGTTTCCACATAGCCCCTCTGTACACGGAAGTTCTTTCAAAACGTTGCATATTTTCAATGTATTTCAACAATAATTCTGTTGCTATATAAAAATCATCATCGGTAAATAAGACAAATTTTGATTGGTTACAATGATTTCGCGCCCATTTTATCCCACCAACCGTCTTCAAGGTATTATTGTAGTAGGCGTCAAAGAAGGACATCTGTAAAATATCACCATAGTGATGATGTTCTTGTAAAATTCGTCGTTGAAACATCACGTGTGGCGTTGACCCCAATAGAAATAAGGTCACGACACCTGATTCTGTGTAATTTCCCCATGTGTAACGAATCATTTCCCGCCTTTTAAAGTGGCTCACTCCAGATTTCACCAAAATAAGCAGACGTACGTCCCTGTATTCACACATCCAAGTGGGAGATTTGACGAAAGTGTACGGATAGGAAAATATTGGCTTTATTGATACGTTCTTCGCTGTCTTAAGGTTTGATACTAAATCGTTCATATCAATTTCGAGTGGGTATTCAAATTTGTTAAAAGGAATAAAGCCATTATCGGTGGCACCTCTTTCAGATTTTTGACACAAATCCAAAATTTCCGTCGTTAAATTTTGAGATATACAATTTATAGAATCATTGAACTTAGATGATTCGTTATTTGAACTATCGAATGCAGAATTAATTTTCTTCGAATCCATAAAGGCGATCCACTGCAGCCAGTATGCGGTCATGTGATGTTTCGGTGTGTTTCTATTGGTCAGTTTAATATAGAGAAGAAGATACGTGAGGATAGCCATCAGGAAAAATCCCCACAGGAGCCCGGTACATTTCCCCCGACAGGCGTGTGACGTCATGGCTCTTACCGCACAGGGACCTGTGGACAAGAAGAGCAAAGTGTCATTCAAGATAGCAGAATATTTGAAGTCAATCACTGTAGCCGTTCTTGGGATGAAAGAAAATTTAAAAGTCTCAGCCAATCAGAGGCCAGAGCAGTTAACTTGAAAACAAAATTGGTTAGTGACAAGGACTCCCGCACCTAAATCAGCCAATCGACAAGTGTTTACCTAACAATTGTTCCGGTTAAAATGCCATGCCCGTGAGTAATTTAAATGTGTAATTGCTGACATATTGTTTTATTGAATGCAATCTACAGGTATTTAACTTTGGGAAATTGTAGAATTTTAGTAGATTTTGATATATGATAGCGGATTTATCAAGGCGCTGAAGAGTCAGGAAGTGTTCCAGACCCGCTTCACAGGTTTGGCTTGTAAACTTCCGGTTCTCACCAACTGAAGTCTGTGACGCTAGTAAATCTGTCTAAAGTGCAATGTTCAGCCTTTGTCAGGTATGTATCGATGATTAAAGACAGTTGTCACAAGTGTTGAGCTTTGAATAGTAAAGCTATTAGCTCAAATATTTAGAAATAACATAGAAACCGATAAGAAACATGTTGTTCAATCGCTGTAGTCATTCTCGAGAATAAGTCTCAGCCAAGCTCGCCATTTTGGATTTCTGGATCGACACGAAGAGTAAAAACTAGGTCATAAGGAACATTTGCATCAAGTTTGATGTATATTGTTGCTGCAATTGAGTAAAAGTTGGAAAAGATCTTGGTCATTCTGAGGATAGGGCAGTACTCCAAAGAAAAGAATAACGAGACATAGTTGGGATACCGTAAAGGATATTGTAACCAAATTTGAAAATATGAAACAAATTAATGTACCAGCTATTGAAAAAAAAAATCGAAAACAACTCCAAGGCCATCGTCAATTTTCTGATTGGCTCGAAAAGTAACAACACTTAGGGGGTCACATTATAATGAACACAGTACAGAGTTTGGAATCAATCATGATATATTCAACAAATCAGAGACCAGAGCGGTCATCTTGAATTTCGGATTGCCGTGAAATGTGACAACACTTCACGGGTCACGTCATCGACCATGGCATACTTTTATAAACGTCTAGAATACTCTTATGGAGTGACTGATACCGCACTATGCTGGATACAGTCATACCTGAGTGAACGACGACAGTGTGTTGCCATCGGATCTGCCACCTCACATGACAAAGTACTAGATTTCGGGGTTCCTCAAGGGTCGGTGTTAGGACCACGAAAATATTGTATGTACTCCAAACCGATTGGAGAGATTTGTCGTCGCCATACCCTCGCTATCATTGCTATGCCGATGACACACAAACTTACATGGTCATAAAACCACAGGACAGTTGGAATACAGTCTCAGAAAGTCTGGAAGCTTGTCTGACAGATATTAGTATCTGGATGAACGACAACATGCTTAAACTTAATCAGGAAAAGACGGAACTAATCGGGTTTTTTTCTCCAAGGTGTCAGCAAACAATGGCTCTCCAGCTCAAGGTTGGTGCCAGAACTATTGAGACTGTTCCAGCTGTTAAAAACCTAGGGGTATACTTTAATAGTTCTCTGAACATGGTGAAACAAGTAAACGCTATTGCCAAATCCTGTTACTACCAGATCAGGAACATCGGCTGTATTCGGCAGTTTCTAACTGCAGATACATGCAAGATTTTGGTGCATTCACTTGTTACCTCTCGGATAGATTATGGTAACGCCCTGCTCTGTGGTATATATGACAAACTAACTTGTCGTCTGCAGAGGGTCCAGGACACTGCAGCACGGCTAGTTACTCGTACTCGAAAGAGAGAGCACATCACACCTGCGCTTTATTCGCTGCACTGGTTACCTTTACGATACAGGTCGCAGTACAAAATTCTGGTATACACATACAAGGCACTGAATGGAACAGCTCCTCAGTACCTACAGGAACTTATTACCCTGTATCAGCCGTCAAGATCACTGCGGTCGGAGTCAGAATCTTTGTTGTGTGTCCCAAAATCTCGTACTGCGACCTACGGAAACAGATGCTTTGGAAGGGTTTCTGCTACGTTGTGGAATAGCTTACCATCTGCTATTAGGAAGTCAAATACCCTGGCCAAGTTCAAGAGGGACATACAAACTCACCTCTTCTCGTCTGCATTTTAGAATCTTTGCAAAGACGTCATTTAAATACCATCCTTCTATTTGTTCAATTATGTGCACATTGCTTGTTAAATGTATGAAAGCGATTGCAAGCCTTTGTTGTTTGTTTTAACAATTATAACCATTACTATTATGTTGTAAAGCGCCTTAGAGTAATTTTACAAATTATATAGGGCGCTATATAAATGCTGTATATTATTATCATTATTATTATTATTAAGACCTCCGAAAGAATATTTTTACCAAGCCTGGGGCCAATTGCTTCCGTGGTTCTGAAGAAGAAGTCAAACATGTTCAATAGTTCGATTGTTAACGACATAATGAAGAACCACAATGTACAACGCGGACGAAGACGGATAGCATCAGCTCATACGATCAGTCATCAACCGAATTCATTAATTCAATCTCTACCCAGAGTGCGGACGAAGACGGATAGCATCAGCTCATACGATCAGTCATCAACCGAATTCATTAATTCAATCTCTACCCAGAGTTGTCGTCCCTTACATTCACTCACACGTGTTAGTGAGTGTAAGGGACGACATCACTAGATAGATATTGTCCATTAATTATGTACAAAGGATAAAAGAACCCAACAACATTTAAATGACCAATATTGGTTGCCCAGTTCGTCCATTACCTTAAGTGACCGCATGTGAGTCCACTTGTGGCGTCTCCTCATCGACAGCAGGTGTTGTCCGTCCATCGTCCATTTGTTCGTGTCATCCGCTCTTGAATGTCTAGTTCCAAATTAAGTCTGAGGAACCTCGAGGTATTCATGATTTTTTAGTCCCTGAAAAGATGGACATTTGATAATTAAGTTTATTCATATTCCATAGCTTTATGCTATGTAAAATGTATGGCTATAATGATAAGTTTGGATTGCCAACATATTACCAATATCAAACTGTACATATTTAGTTCGGTTTTTTTTTTAACTCGACGTGAGTAATATATGCTGTTTTACACCAGATATCTGTGTTTTGTGTTAGAGTTATCTCCTTTCCAAATCATTATGTTTCTATTTATATTGTATAAATATACTATACGGTAGTGAAGCGGACGTAAAACCAATCAATCAAACACTATACATTTAATACATTACCCTTTCTAGCTAGAGTACGGTATTTTAAGTTGCTTACAATACTAGATATGGAATCAAAACAATAAACGTTTACAGTCAATACACGTCGATTATCTCACAAAAGCCTCCTTAACAGGTTTTAACTACTGGTCCTAAGCCACATGGATAATACCTCCACATTTTTGTGTACTGAAGGAGTATCGGTGTTTTGATTTACAAAAGTGCCGATTCATCGGATTGTTACACCAAACACACTCTACAGGTCGCACCTACCCCGTTACCGTTTTACAACCTATACCTGGACTATAAAAGTTGTGAAAGCAGGAGAAACAAATCACCACTCTATCCGAAATCAATGACTTTGACAACTTTGAGGAATTAGACTCCGGTCGTCTGCATTAAAGACTGGAGTGTTTACCACTAAGATAAATTCTGAGATACCAGCGACCCTGTTCATTAGCCGTTCTGATGGAAATCACTTAACACTGTTTATAAGTAACGTCAAGACACTGAAAACGGACTTCGGTTTCAAGTGTCTCCTAAATCCGCGAAATGATTTTGAAAAAACCACCACCACCAAACAATTAAATTTGATTTAAACCATCGGAACAAGACATAGTTCAAAGAATCTGAGCTTAAGTTATTATGTATGTTCGTGTGTATCTATTTTGCAATATGTCTTCCATGAACTGATAAAGTTCAAATTATCATCAATAACAGATATTTACACAAAAATCTATCAGGGTTATTGAGTAAATTCAGAAAAAATGTGTACACTTTACCACCTGCGTGCAAAATACATAACTACCTTTTTTTTGTCCAAGATGAAACACTCGTTTGGCGTTGTTACAAGCTAGTGGGATGTGTATGCATACATTTTACACGATTCAACAACATAACCTTATTGGTATTAGCAAAGTGCAAGAGCAGCAATACCATGTAGCGACCGCGCACAGAGAATATATGTAAAATGTATATATGATTTAAAGGGTAAGAAATAATAACGGCAGTGCAGACAAAGGACTATGTTCAACTTTCAGGGTAATCCTCCCCTTTTTTCAAGACAAAAACATGAACACTTACATATCACAACATATACCAAAGATAACCAGTCACTATGAAACAATACTACAATATATAATACATAAACAAAATATCCTCTCGGTAAGCTTGTAACCGAAGGCTAAATATTGTACAAAATTTATCTTGAATACGCAAGGTCAAGCGATTTAATAGAAAAATGTTAATAAATGTAGTGATAAATATTTATACTGTAGATGTTCGTGTAACTACGGCATGTAAAATAAATATATATAAAACATATATATATATATACAGTGTGCCACACGCCCTCACAAGAATACAGTTATATACATGTTAAGAGATACGCCATCAGAAGCATACAGTTGTATTGCATAGAGATACGCCCTCACAAGAATACAGTTATATACATGTAAAGAGATACGCCATCAGAAGCATACAGTTATATTGCATAGAGATACGCCCTCACAAGAATACAGTTATATACATGTAAAGAGATGCGCACTCACAAGAATACAGCTATATACATGTAAAGAGATACGCCCTCACAAGAATAGAGTTATTTCATGTATAGAGATACGCCCTCACAAGAACACAATCATATACATGTATAGAGATACGCCCTCACAAGAATACAGTTATATACATGTAAAGGGATGCGCCCTCACAAGAATAGAGCTATATACATGTAAAGAGATGCGCACTCACTAGAATACAGCTATATACATGTATAGAGATACGCCCCCACAAGAATACAGTTATATACCTGTATATAGATACGCCCTCACAAGAACTCAATCATATACATGTATAGAGATACGTCCTCACAAGAATACAGTTATGTACATGTAAAGAGATACGCCCTCACAAGAACACAATCATAGACATGTATAGAGATACGCCCCCACAAGAATACAGTTATATACCTGTATATAGATACGCCCTCACAAGAATACAGTTATATACATGTAAAGAGATGCGCCCTCACAAGAATACAGCTATATACATGTAAAGAGATACGCCCTCACAAGAATACAGTTATTTCATGTATAGAGATACGCCCTCACAAGAACACAATCATATACCTGTATAGAGATACGCCCTCACAAGAATACAGTTATATACATGTATAGAGATACGCCCTCACAAGAACACAATCATATACATGTATAGAGATACGCCATCAGAAGCATATAGTTATATACATGTATAGAGATACGCCCTCACAAGAATACAGTTATATACATGTATAGCGATACGCCCTCACAAGAACACAATCATATACATGTAAAGAGATACGCCATCAGAAGCAAACAGTTATAATGTATAGAGATACGCCATCAGAAGCAAACAGTTATAATGTATAGAGATACGCCATCTGAAGCATATAGTTATATACATGTATATAGATACGCCCTCACAAGAACGCAATCATATACATGTATAGAGATATGCCCTAACACGAATACAGTTATTTACATGTATAGAGATACACCCTCACAAGAATACAGATATATACATGTATAGAGGTACACCCTCACCATAATACAGTTATATACATGTAAAGAGATCCGCCCTCACAAGAATACTGTTATATACATGTATAGCGATACGCCCTCACAAGAGTACAGTTATTTCATGTATAGAGATACGCGCTCACAAGAACACAATCATATGCATGTATAGAGATACGCGCTCACAAGAACACAATCATAAACATGTATAGAGATACGCGCTCACAAGAATACAGTTACATACATGTATAGAGATATGCCCTCACAAGAATACATTTATATACATGTATAGATATACGCTCTTACAAGAATACAATTATATACATGTATAGCGATACGCCCTCACAAGAGTACAGTTATTTCATGTATAGAGATACGCGCTCACAAGAACACAATCATATACATGTAAAGAGATCCGCCCTCACAAGAATACATTTATATACATGTATAGAGGTACACCCTCACCATAATACAGTTATATACATCTATAGAGATACACCCTCACAAGAATACAGATATATACATGTATAGAGCTACGCACTCAGAAGAATACAGTTATATACATGTATAGAGGTACACCCTCACCAGAATACAGTTATATACATGTATAGAGATACACCCTCACAAGAATACAGTTATATGTTATATACATGTATAGAGATACACCCTCACCAGAATACAGTTAAATACTTGTGTAGAGAAACGCCCTCACAGGAATACAAATATATACATATATAGAGATACGCCCTCACAAGAATACAGTTATATACATGTATAGAGATACGCCCTCACAGGAATAAAATTATATACATATATAGAGATACGCCCTCACAAGAATACAGTTATATGTTATATACATGTATAGAGATATGCCCTCACAAGAATACAGTTATATACATGTATAGAGATACGCTCTCACAGGAATAAAAGTATATACATATATAGAGATACGCCCTCACAAGAATACAGTTATATGTTATATACATGTATAGAGATATGCCCTTACAAGAATACAGTTATTTACATGTATAGAGATACACCCTCACGAGAATACAGTTATATACATGTATAGAGATACACCCTCACGAGAATACAGTTATATACATGTATAGAGATACACCCTCACAAGAATACAGTTATATGTTATATACATGTATAGAGATCCACCCTCACCAGAATACAGTTATATACTTGTGTAGAGAAACGCCCTCACAGGAATACAAATATATACATATATAGAGATACGCCCTCACAAGAATACAGTTATATACAAGTATAGAGATATGCCCTCACAGGAATACAAATATATACATGTATAGAGATATGCCCTCACCAAAATACAGTAACAGTGAGACACTAACGTTTACGCCCTCAGTAGAATACTGTGTCAATTTGAGTGCCCTCCAAATAAGGCAATTCTAGATTTAGTATATAAGACGTTGTACTATACCTCATACGTCTGCTGGTCACAAATACCACGCGTTGGAGTACCGCTATGGGAAACAGCTTGTCCCCGTGAAAACAGTCATACTAACGATGAAATATAAATATCCAATATTAATTCCTATTGTCACAACACGTGTGTATCTAGTACCAGGATGTGTTCTCGTGTCTGTGGGAATACTGTTGCTAAGAATTAGAACTATACTACGCGCATCACACCGACACACACACCGGCCAGTATCGACCGCCTATAGCTTCATGTATGGCTTGCGTCAACAAGCTACATCTCTCAGCATCGTGTTTTTAAATCATTAAATATGCAGCCGACCAAATCATCTAATAGTATTGACTCTCTGTAATTAAGGAATCGATGCGATTGCTTTTGATTTTTTTATCAGATCGATACAGTATTGATAAGTGAAATGGTATGGAGGGAAGAATAGCTATCCATGCGGCCTTCGTCTAAAACAGACGGTGGGAATCAGATTCAACTTTTACCTGCGTGATGGATAAATTAGCAAAGCTATCTAAGGCGTCCTTGGTGTATATTAACAGTATACGTAATTATGGATCGTTCTTTATGTAAAACGAGGGTCACATTCCACATACATATAACACATGTACATTATGTCCCATTTCACAAGCACGTTTTCTATATGGAGGCAATGAATTCAAGCATGTTTACATTTAAAGCGGTTATATGGATTTCGATATATCTGTCGTTACTTACCATTGAGTCATATATAAAAAGATATTCCTACGCCAAAAAAACATTACGTTTGCAGCACGCTCTACTACATGCGTAATACAAGGTGCAGGACGACATTGATCATTTACCACTCCTGTGGACCGTATACTAGTGACAAGGTCGTAGACGACGTTGACTTTATATACCACTCCTGGGAACTGTATGCTGACTACGCACCATTGATAGGGACCGTATTGGTGACAAGGTTATGGTTGAAACAGAATTTAGGGCACTACTCCTAAAGTCGTTAACAAATGACAGAGCTCATTTCATCATCCCTTGGAACCGACCAGTGACAAGGTTCTGGACGACGTTGATTATACATCACTCCCATTGACTGTAATACTGGTGACAAGGTCATAGAAAACGTGAACTATATACCACTCATGGGGACCGTATTTGTTACAAGGTTATGGACGAAAAAGAATTGACGCCACTCCTAAAGACCGTATACAAATGACAAAGCTCTAGCAGAAATGTCTTTATACTACTCTTGAGGACCGTATATACATGTTATAGTGGCAACATCATAGATGACGTTGACTACATACTACTCATGCGGATCGTATACAAATGATAAGGTTATAGACGACGTTGACTATACACTACCCCTCCTGGGGACCTTAAAGTAGTGACAATTTTAGGACGACGTCTATTATAGACTACCTCTGGGGACCGTGTTCCATTGACAAGGTTCTGGACGACGTTGATTATACATCCCTCCGGAGGACCGTATACTGGTGACAAGATCATAAAAGACGTTGACTATATAACACTCAAAGGGATCGTATTGGTGACAAGTTTCTTGACGACAACGAATTTAAACCACTCCTAAAGACGTATGCAAATGCCATTGTTCTGGGCGAGATGTCAAAGTACCACTCTCGATAACCCTATACTAGTGACAAGATTATAGAAGACGCTGATTAAAAACCACTCAAGCTGATCGTGTACAAATGAGGTTGAGTATACACCACTGCTGCGGATCGTATACTATACTTGTGACAAGGCCATAGAAGAGGTTGAGTATTCATCACTGCTGAGGATCGTATTCTAGTGACAAGATCATAGAAGAGGTTGAGTATACACCACTGCTGAGGATCGTATTCTAGTGACAAGGTAATAGAAGAGGTTGAGTATACACCACTGCTGAGGATCGTATACTAGTGACAAGATCATAGAAGAGGTTGAGTATACACCACTGCGGAGGATCGTATTCTAGTGACAAGGTAATAGAAGGGGTTGAGTATACACCACTGCTGAGGATCGTATTCTAGTGACAAGGTCATAGAAGAGGTTGAGTATACACCACTAGTGAGGATCGTATACTAGTGACAAGATCATAGAAGAGGTTGAGTATACACCACTGGTGAGGATCTTGTACTTGTGACAAGGTAATAGAAGAGGGTGAGTATACACCACTGCTGAGGATCGTATACTAGTGACAAGGCCATGAAAGAGGTTGAGTATACACCACTGCTAAGGATCGTATACTATTGACAAGGTCATAGAAGAGGTTGAGTATACACCACTGCTGAGGATCGTATACTAGTGACAAGGCCATAGAAGAGGTTGAGTATACACCACTGCTGAGGATCTTGTACTTGTGACAAGGTCATAGAAGAGGTTGAGTATACACCACTACTGAGGATCTTGTACTTGTGACAAGGTAATAGAAGAGGGTGAGTATACACCACTGCTGAGGATCGTATACTAGTAACAAGGCCATGAAAGAGGTTGAGTATTCACCACTGCTGAGTATCGTATACTATAGTGACAAGGCCATAGAACAGGTTGAGTATACACCACTGCTGATGATCGTATACTAGTGACAAGGCCATAGAGGAGGTTGAGTATACACCACTACTGAGGATATTGTACTGGTGGCAAGGTCATAGAAGAGGTTGATTATACACCACTGCTGAGTATCGTATACTAGTGACAAGGCCATAGAACAGGTTGAGTATACACCACTGCTGAGGATCGTATACTAGTGACAAGGCCATAGAGGAGGTTGAGTATACACCACTACTGAGGATCTTGTACTTGTGGCAAGGTCATAGAAGAGGTAGATTATACACCACTTCTGAGGATCTTATTCTTGTGACAAGGTCATAGAAGAGGTTGAGTATACACCACTGCTGAGGATCGTATACTAGTAACAAGGCCATAGAAGAGGTTGAGTATACACCACTACTGAGGATCGTATACTTGTGACACCAGGTCATAGAAGAGGTTGAGTATACACCACTACTGAGGATCGTATACTTGTGACACAAGGTCATAGAAGAGGTTGAGTATACACCACTGCTGAGGATCTTATACTAGTGACAAGGTCATAGAAGAGGTTGAGTATACACCACTGTTGAGGATCGTATACTAGTAACAAGGCCATAGAAGAGGTTGAGTATACACCACTGCTGAGGATCTTATACTAGTGACAAGGCCATAGAAGGGGTTGAGTATACACCACTGCTGAGGATCGTATACTAGTAACAAGGCCATAGAAGAGGTTGAGTATACACCACTACTGAGGATCTTGTACTTGTGACAAGGCCATAGAAGAGGTTGATTATACACCACTGCTGAGGACCGCATACTTGTGACAAGGATCTGGTCGACGTTGACTATACATCACTCTTAGGAACAATATACAGTTGTGTGACCGCAGCACGCACCAAAAATAGTGCGCGCATACCTATCATACATCGTTCAGACACCGTCCGCACACATCGTTCACACATGGTGCGCACAACTGTGCGATTTAACATCGTTTGCCCCTTTGTGCGCTTCTCTCCGGTACAAGTTGTTGATTAATATTACGGAATGAAAAAAATGTGGAATGCTCGTATGCAATAATGTACACTGTATATATTACTGCACTTTCGCATCACAAATAATTAAGATTATGTACAATTTTACAATGCGTGTTACACAGTATTACTGTGACCGTTAGACTGTCAAGAATGGGTTCGACTCAAAGGTAACAGAACAGGTAAACATCAATTTGATGAGTGACCGAAGTGTTAACTGGTCTGTGCCTGACACATATAGTCTAATAGAGCTGATATGTGATACCGTATGCCAGTTATGAAAACACAACTGGACGTTAAGTATTTGTTATTTGCATTAAAACTGTATACGGGACTGTGTTGTAATTTTACATGTATCGATTAAGATCATTTAAAAAAACACCGAAAACACCATTTCTAATTTTAAGAAAGTATAGATAGAAACATAAGCTTATAGATGTAGCTTGGATATAGAAACATACTTAAAAATCAAGTGTATATGTTTAAATACGAAACCGTTTATATTGTTAAGCTATTCCTCAGTTTACACCAACCACGATTGTTATCGCACAACGTTCGTCCACTGTGCGCACAAATGTGCGAAAGCAATGATCGTCCAATTTTCATCGTTCGCACATCGTGCACACATCGATCGTGCGCACACCGAACATCGTGTAACGTTGTGCGATCCCACAACTGTATATACAATATTTGATATAGCGCCCTATCGAGCTAGCATAAGCCACTCTAAAGCGCTTTACAGTACATAGCTATACAATTAATACAATCAGCAGGAGCTGCCTTATCAGGCGCTAACTACAAGTCCTATACCACCTGGCTAATATCTCCCTATGTGTGTATGCCTGCGCGTATGATGGAGTTGTAATGCGTTCTGTTTGTAGTGGGACCGTGCTTCCAATGGCAACATTTAAAGTGCCAAATCACTTGAATGCTACAACACAGATACCGCAACATCCACCCCAGACCAATCTATACTCCACGTGGGTTGTTGGAGTTGTGTGGGCAGGAGAAAAACACTTTCTCTGAATATTCCATGCGTACGACGACTTTGGGGATCGAACCCCGGCCTCCTGCGAGGAAGCACGGAGTGTTCACGACTCGACCAATCCGCCCATAAACTAAACTACTGTCAATTACACCACCCCTTGGGGCCGTATATCAGTGACAAGGTTCTGGACGACGTTGATTAAACACCATTATCGATGACGGTAATACTAGTGACAAGATCATAGAAGACGTTGAGTATTTACCACTCATTGGGACCGCATTCAAAAGTCAAAGTCATAGACGACGTTGACTATACACCACTTCTAGGAAACGGAAACAAATGACAAGGTTCTTAACGACGATGTATATATATCACTCTCGAGGAACGTATATTAGTGACAAGATCTTAGAATACGTTGACTAATATATACCACTGCTAGGATCGTATACTTGTGACAAGATCATAGGAAACGTTGACTTAACACCACTCCTAGGGACCATATACACATGACGAGATTCTGGATGACGTCTGCTTTTCATCACTCCATAGGACCACATGCAGATGACAAGGTTATGTAAGACATTGACTATGCAGAACTCTAATCGATCGTGTATGTTAGTCATACATATGTGACTCGTTGAACACGCCAGTACCGGTGATAGTGTACGGCGTTATATATGTGTAAGCAACTGCAAGTGACAAGATGTGTGACGATATCTAGATATTTCGTCATTAAATCATTTTACACCTGCTCATCTGAGTTATCACCTCAAAACCTGACCAAAATAGAAAACTAATCAAATGAATAGTAGAAATCCCTTGTGAAATGACTATCCTCAAAATCCAGTTATCGATTTTGTTGTTGTTAAATGAATTTTAATTTAACAGGTGCAATGCGGATGCTACATATGTAATTTAAATTATTTATTCAAGACTTTTTTTTTTTTTATATATAAAAGCCGAGGCTGTGTTTAACTCTTAGTCGAAAAGGAATGCATCTTACTACATTTATGGCAGAGAACGTGGTCGTCTATCGACCAGTTCTGACATAACAGCTATATATAACTCGCGAAGGTTATTTTGATTTTTTCTCTGAATCTATCGTCGATATTTCATACTTGAAGTCTATCGACTTTTCGTAGTGGGTCTGTCTGCAATCTTTTAAAATCTAAATCAGTGCTATGAAGTAAGCTGGATTAAAAAACCATAATGAAATCGGGTGACCTTTTCTATATTTTATCTATTAGAATCAAACAAAAAAATCACAAACATAAAGTGAACAGGGAAGCTGTCTTTATGGTGAACTGGCCGGAAGTAATCCTCTCAGACTCAACGACTCCAGTGCTGAAACGAAATGAAATGAGATTTTGAAACGTGATTTTGAAATGAGATTTTAAAATGTGATTTTGAAATGCTATTTTGAAATGTGATCTTGAAATGCGATATTGAAATGATATTTTAAAATGCGATTTTGAAATGAAATTATGAAATACGATTTTGAAATGAGATTTTGAAAAGCAATTTTGAAATTGATGCAGCGTTCATTTGTATATATGGACCAATTAAGATACACCGTATGACACTTTGATATGCATATGACTGTATGACACCTTATGGTCACCCGGGCATAACCGTGGACTCCACCTGTTACATTTTATACCAAGTATTAAACCCCTGAACATGCCCTTTGACCCCGATAACCTTATTACCCCAGGTACACTCTATATACGATGTCATATGACCACATTGTCGTTTAAATTATAAGTATACCATTCCGGTACATTCCTTTGACCGTGGCAGGTCATCACATGGCCATTTATAATGTCATATTTCATGGAACATGTCATAAGGATTAACTGGAATGTCATGTACCATTTGCATCGTTCATCATCCCTGATAATGCACGTGACTCATTGGCATGCCCTATGGACCGGGTATTTATGACTTACCTATGTATGATCCATGACGTGTAATATGACCCTTCAGATGCTTTATGGCCCCTCATTTATCAAATAATCCCTACTATACCCTCAGACCTCCGACATGTCATCTGGTTACGTAGCACGTCGTGTTTTGACTCTTGTGGCGTATGTTCTTTATAAACCCAAACACGTCAGATGCCCTTATACATGTGTATATGTCATTTACAAAATGTGAACATTCAACATTTGCCCTTTACCTCGTGGCACGCACTATAGGCCCTCTACTTTCACTATATAGCCTAAAATTCCTGATACGACCTATATAACCTATATGACGACTTGCCTTATAACCCTGACATGATCTATAACCTCTGACGTGACCTATATAACATTGAAAATGCCCTATGACCCTCAGATATCTGACCCATGACCTTTTCAGTGCCTACTTACCAGAGCTAGCTCCCTGAAAGCCAGAGTTGTAGTCACAGGCCACCTCGTTGTTGACGTAATTCTCTCGATTGTCCTTGTAATCATCAGTACCGCCAGGACCCCCCACGAGGGCGCCATACAGGGTATGAGGACTTGGTCCCACATTCTTCAGATCCGCGTGGGAACAGGGAGCTGGCATTGAGGGACAGGAACTAAACACAAATAATTGATTAAACAAATGGCCACCCCAAAGCCCTAATTAAAGTTTAAATGGTTAAATCGAAGCTAACAGCAAAGTTTTATTTTGTGTGAAGTAAAAGTAAACACGTACAAAATGTATGTAATTGTACCTACTTGGTTTTGTTCTTACATTATGCATTAAAGATGTGTAACAAACAGGTCGATTTATTTCAGACCAAGGTTTATTTATAGTTCCTCAGCTTTAATTAAGGCTTTTCATTGAATAGCAATGATTCCCTATGGGGCTTAAAAGTTCAGGAAAATATCACTTGCATCGTTTCTTTCGAGAAACTGAAGCCTGACCTATAGGGGAATACTGATCTGGTATGTGTAAGCATTACTACGGGATCATTTCGGCAAAAATCATAAAATTTGGCACATTTCACTTCATCATATTAACCATATCATGACATTGACACTATATAACCCTAACAAATTCAGTTGGCATTCATATAGGCTATGAATGCCATGGACTGATTGTTGACGTCACTATTATTATGACGTCATGATTGTTACGTTGGATGCCACTGACCCTCCCTCGGCAATGGCTGTTTCAATGAACAAGCATACATTTTCAATATATGTTGAATTTTCTATGAGATGAACAAATTCCGAATAATAGTCAATAATAGTATTGAACTGCTTTCACTTGACATTCATATGTAATATGAACTCCAACTGGACAAAGGCAAATCTAACATGAAGCGCTAGCGCGCTTCATTGAATTTGCCTTTGTCCAGTTGGCATTCATATTGTCTATGAATGCCAACTGAAAGCAGTTTTATGGTTAATTTTAACCAGTGGTTAGTGAAAAAATAAAATTGTTGCCAGTAATAAATAAGGGCTTTTAAAAGAAAAGAAATCCTCAAAACACATCCATGTTATTTGTTTCAACCAATCCTAATTAGTTAAATGATATCAGATGTTCTTAATTTTGTTGTTTCCATACACCCCCTTACCACTGGTGAAATCGAACTTAACTTTCAACAACAGGGGCCAGTTGTTCGGTATATAAAAGAAATATCATTAAACACACCAACGTTGTCGCTTTAACAGCGAAAACGACGTTAACAGCCATTCAATATATTTTAACTTTGGCCTCGACTTCGACCGTGACCTGAAAATGAGGGGAACGGAAGTATCCCAATGAACGCTTCCTTGTGAGGTTTTAAATGATAAGAGTTATGCTCTCTTGTCTTTACATTATTCCCTGGTGGTAGGTCATCTGAAAGACATGTTGGGACCCGTATGTACACTTTCGTGCTTACGCAGCTCTGTGATGTGGGTGAGTAGGCGGGTTGACCCCGAAGCCAACAACAAAACTCCTTCCGGTGTCACCGAGTGCGTAGTGAATCTGAGACATCGCCCATGCGCGGTAAGCATCACTATGGATACCGTCTTCGGCAGCAATCAGAGCCATAAACGCCATGTTTGCTATGACAGAGAGAAATATTCCTCATTATAAAACAAAATCGAAATATAGGAAAATGTATATTTAGTTATTTGTTCCCATTAAGGCACTTCATTCGTAAGTACATATTTTAAAAAATTTTCCCCAAGATCGCTGTACGCGTATCCAAAATCCTTATAAAGGGAATGCTTATATTTGTTCATATTTTTCTAACACGTGACTGGTCTAATTATAGCAATGCACTCGGTAATCACGTGGTTTTGTTTTACCTGTGATCATTAATCCTCAGTTAAAATGTTTTTTTTCTCGTGTTGATAAAACCACTGACCTATTGACCTCAACAAAAGACAATAGTAGTAACAAAATTTACATTTCCAAGACTGACACATATAAGACCAAAATCTCAAAATCTGGGTGTGTGATCACCACATCTGATACAACACACTTTTTTAGTGTGTCAGATTTTTACTTTAAGGAGTTGAGTGATTGAAAAAAAAAAATGTTCAAATATCCGCAGTGGAAAATTTACTTTGAAGTTACATGTAGGACTCTTTTGCAAACACGCATGTCAAGATAAAAAAACAACTTAAACATGTCAAATATATACATATTCTAAATAATGCTTTTCCGTCTTTGCGTATTGCAGAGTTATCTTCTCTTGGGAGCAAGTATTGATTGTTATGTCATTGGTCTGTGTGAGAAAATTACGTCGTTTTCTCAAAAATTGACGTTTCTCTCACAAACAAGTGACGTAACAATCAATACCTGCTCCCAATACCTAACTCTGCAATACGCAAAGACGGAATTAATTAAGGTAGTATGCCACCTTATTTTATGCTATTTTGTGTTTGTTTGTTAGAGTGACCTCCTTTTGATTACTATAATCTTCTTTTTCAGAATAACCAGAAATTTAACAATGCAAATTTATTAGTACCTTTCAAACATGTTATCATTTCATTTTGTACTTTTCAAATTTATCGGCAATAAAATGAAAATTATCAAAATAACTAATACAAATATTATACCAATTATACTATGCATATTATACTAGTAACTCTTTTGATAAGGAGATTATTTTCTTAGGTCACGTACCCATGAAACATTAAAATGCTACTCGGAACCAGAAATTTTATTATTTTTTGCGAACAATAAATTTTCGCGATTGTTCACCACTCACATGCATATCTGAGAGCTCCCCACTGGAGCCTGAAAGCCAGTCCCTTTGGAGTATACGGCACTGTTCCGCCCGGCATCCACTCTGTAAATGTGGTCTCTATGTCTTGTAGGTAAACATCCTTTCCAGTTAGTTCGTACAGAAGAATCTGCAGAAAACGTTTCATATATAAAGGTGTTTTTTGTGTGGCAAAGTAATGATACACCGTCGCGACCATGTTCAAACCGTACTCTGGATGAATCTTGGCTTACGAAATTTAAGGTTTCTTTGAATGGTTGTACCTTACACTGAATAGTATTCTTCTTGACGCGTTCAAATGTTGCCCGCTCAAAAATCTCTCTCATGACGCCATTGATATTTTGCAATTTTTTTCTACATGACCACCTTTTTGCTATTGTTTATGTCACCATTGAAGAGATATTAACCTCCATTTGTCATGACCTGGGATTTGTCACGTGACTATCTTGTTATACGAGTACAAATACGAGATCAATAATTGCATTTGTATTAAAATTTGTTAAGAACTACCAATGAATTTTCTTAATACGATAGCAATTATTTTAACATATGAAACACCTGTTTGAGCTACGCTTAGTTGTGGACTGGCATTTTTATGCGATGAACAAAAACTACTGTTCGTGATTATTCCTGCTAACACAGAGCTTGAAATAGAAAATGATGGCACATGATCCGCTTCCTGTTTACCAGAACATATCGTGAAACATATTTGTTTTTTTTTTGTATTTTAAGAAGTGCTCTGATTGTTCTAGACATGCTAGACAAGTTTTGGTGTTTGGGAAATGATCGGCTATTGTCACGTGACATCACGCCGCAAACAGTTACCGTGGCGCTGGCGATTTTCTCGTCCCACGACTGCCCCCAGGCGGCGCCACCAACGTAGAACTGTTCCGCCTGCGTGAGGTATTTTGTTTCGTTGGTGACTTTGTATAACCAAGCACCAGCCCAAGACAACTCATCCTCGTAAGCGTCAGACCTGCACAGCACAGAAAGAGACGTCACTAATTCGTGTGTCCCAAATAAACAACTTTAAACTTAAATTTTGATGCAGACAAGAAGTCTCGCGAATAAAAACCTTATGAAAGTACGCGAAATAAAATAAACACTTGAATAATCTTTTATAAAGCATTTGAGACCAAAAAGTAACCGTTATGATATGGTAACCAACATTTTATTGTGTCTCAAGTTTTTAATAAATAAAACCTGTAACTTACATTTAAGCTTTTATTTTCAAATGTATCAGAGTTATCTCCCTTGAACTGTTACAGCTGGCTCCTTGGCGTTAGTAATTTTTACAAGTTGTAGGATATATCGGCGTAATATATTATCAAGGCCCAAATTACGATTTGTATAAATGTTTTTCCCAGATTTATAGATTCTGAAATCTTGTCGATAGGAGATAGATATGTTATAATAAAGCACAATACACCCTTAACTCAATGACCCCTGAAGATAATTTAAACTTTTCCAATTCAAAGGTTGGTAGAGTTCATTACGAAATTTCAGTGGTGAATGAGTTTAATTGAAACATTAGCACTGGGTAGTTTAGGAGTTTACCTGTAGAACGCCGCGAACATTAGCACTGCGTAGTTTAGGAGTTTACCTGTAGAACGCCGCGAACATTAGCACTGCGTAGTTTAGGAGTTTACCTGTAGAACGCCCCGAACATTAGCACTGCGTAGTTTAGGAGTTTACCTTTAGAACGCCGCGAACATTAGCACTGCGTAGTTTAGGAGTTTACCTGTAGAACGCCGCGGCTGCTGTCACGCTGTCACTATACCGACCATGATACTTGTTTGCAAAGTCGTTCAACTGCTTGGCATGAGTAAGGAGTTTCGCAGCGAAATCGGGGTCTTACAAATAAACAACAAATGTATAGCTAAAAATGGTAATTATTACTTGTTTGATAAAATTATCCACATTTCATAGTTTCTTGGTGATTTAAATGAATTGCATCAAATCTCCTTTTTTTAACCAACTTTTAATTACATTTAATTACATCAAGTGCCATCAGCAGCAATGTCAAAATCTGCCACACTTATCAATAAAAGAAAATTTAAGAATTTGAGTTTTCTGTTTTTAACTGAAGGCTTTCCACCAAAAATTAGTAACAAACATAATGATTTATCATTCAATGTACTTTATACCTTTGTCTTTGAATACGAGATAACTTGCGGCCATGGCAGCAGCGTACTCTCCAGCTACGTCACTTCCGGGTTTCGTTGCGTCTACTTTATAAGATGGTCGGGCGAAGGTCATATCTTCTGGTCTTCCCCAATATGCATGATCGGGGCCACCATCTCCAACTTGGACGTAAAGTTCCTCGGGTGCTGTGTGGCATTTCAACATCCATTCAAGGGGCCACCTAATGCAATCGTAGGCGTATTCTAACTGTCCTGCGTGCTCATAGGCGTCCTTAAATCTCAGCATACTCCACGCAAGCAAGGTCACCGTTGAGGACATGGGTAGACCGAATTTAATATGATCTCCAGCTAAAAATTGTGGAAACGAAATAAAACAGAGAATTAACTTCTATAACTTAATTATAAAAGGAAATAGGGGTTATTGGGGTTCAATAACCTGAACGGCTGTATTCATTTCAAGCATATCTTCTATGTATATTTGCAAGCGTGATGTCCTCGCAGACTTAAAACATACCGTCATACCAGCCCCCTGTGAGGTCCTCCCCGCTTTGCCCGTGATCGTTTAGGGCGGAGTCCCCTCTCCACGGTATCCGGTTTGTGGGAGGCAGTTTACCTGACCGCTGGGCCTCGTAAAACAGAATCGACTTCTCTAAGAGCTCATCGTAGTTGTACTTGGTTCCTGTGGCTGAAAAAAAAATTGTTGTGATAAAAACACTAATTTAAGACTTGAAAGTTACGAATCGCAATATCTCGGCATACTCAGTGTAAGCTCGGAATCAATTCGATAAGTGATTACGTTTCTCGACGGACTCGGCCTAGATGAGCACCACTTATAATTGGCACGTTACATGTAGTTTAGCCACCGTTTTCCGACTCATGTTGCACGTGTTACCATATATAGACAACAGCAGGCTATATTTGTTCTTTCTTTTCCACTTTTTAGTTTATATCTGACGTCATATGTTATAATACGTCCATGTTGAGGGCAGTCTCAAATCACGTTTCGTTCGTTTCCAACGGATGTGGGTGGTGGGTTCGATCCCCGTTGGAAGCCAACCAATCTCTTTGGAGACATTGTAAATAAGGTCAAATGGCTACTTTGAAACTTTATGACGGTCAGAGAAAACATGTGTTTGATGAATACTCGCACGCTTTCTTCGTGATGTGTTAACAATATTGATTTTTTTACTTGGCATAGCCTGCTAAAATGAACACCGCAGGTAGAGTTTTATCAGCTCTCGTATTCATCTTTTCTCAAAATAATCCTATTTTTTAATAACAGGACATTGGCAAATTCATCCCATAATATATATTCATTCCTTTGAAATTTAGATTATGTAAATGGTTAATGCAAAGCAAGTTTAACAACTTAAAAAATAAAACAGGGTAAAAAACTTTATGGTGGTGGAAATAAATATTTTTTGTGATATATAGGATACTTGCATGGAACCACTGTCGGAACTGTTTGTCCGTCTTTCGCGAAGTTGATTAGTTCGGCCACGGCTGTAGGCGCTGTATCGCCGGCGAATTGTCCCTGGAACACAATGTCAAGTTGCGTTCCCGGAAGTGCGATACCGTATTCCGGTCTGTTGCTTATAATCCACAGTAATCCGTCATCAGATTTCTTCACGACTTTCCCAATCTTGTCATCCATCTCCTGTTAAAAAAGCAAGTAACAATACAGGTTGAACAAGTTTATCAAATATTTGGTAGGTCGAATTCCGTTATACTCGCTTACCCGGTGAAATGGTTTAGGCCAAGGCAATGTATTTCTATTCATTTTAACAAGTTTATTTCGAATGTAACATTTATTGCGAATTCTTATTCATACTTCCTAACTTCATTTCAATTCATTTTAACTCAGATACTTCAAATATCCGGGTTTTTGCATATGTTTATTCAGGAATCCAAACTTTTTCAACATCAGCGAAGTTCGAGATTATACTTTACCAGTATCAGAAAAATTGAAATAACACATTGTATCGATGTCCAAATACAGGGGATGACAAAAGATAATTAAACAATCAACTTAAGTACTTCCAAAATTTGGCGCTTTTTCATGATACTTTGCTGTAACGTCATCGCGTGACGTTTTTTGCAGTACACATAATGAAGGCACAGTGCGAAGTACCGTAGTATGTTGTCTCGTTCAACCAGACGCTTGATCACTTGTAACTGTCCGGCGTAGCTTGCGCAGAAATACAAGAGTCAGGTTGAACGAGACTACATATTATGTCGTTGTTGTTAGATCTACTCTCCGCTAGGCTTCACTTCGATAACTCTACCTCTTTGATTGGTCTATTTAATAGCATTGACCCATCCTCATAATTAGCTAATTTACACAAATTTTATCTATTTAAGTTTATATATTGTTGAAAATTTTGAAGGTTTTTTTAATATGTTTGTTTATTTTTGTTTGCCTTCAAGTTACTATGTAACTCAAAAAGAGCAATAAAAAACTGAATTGGATTGAATCTAATTAGCGAAAATATCTCAAAATTTGCAACTAAAGCATTGTTCTGAATTCCTGCCGTAAACATTAAAGATTCATTTTTACGGAATAGTGTAAAAATGTACATGTGAAAACGCATTTTTGGGCGATTAAAAATTGATCTTCCTTTGATCGTTGCTATATCGGAAAGACCCATCACCCTATAGATGACGTCATACCAGAAACAGATACTCTGTTCATACCTGAATTCTGACCATAGGTGAGGAGAACCTGATGATAAGCTCCCAGCCATCAATCAATTCCGTTGCCGGGAACACAAAGTGGCCCTTGATGTTATTTCCCCAGTCGTGACCACTGGTCATCGGCACGTGAGCCATCTGACCTAAGGCCAGCACAGCCGCAAATACGAGATAACGCAGCATTTTCTGAAAAAAATATATACAATGTACCATAACAATCGAAGTCGTTATTTTTCTACTGATCACCATTAGTTCGTTACGTTCATACGAGTTACTTCCCTTTATTTACTTAAGATTGCTATCCAATTGTACAATTGAGCTACCTAGCTTGTCAACGTAAATATCCTGGCACAACTGATACATTTTTATCCAAACGGAAGATAAAATCACAATGCAGGGATCTTTACAGGATTTTCGAAAAATAAGGGAAACCTGTAGTATACTTAAATAAATTCGATCATCCATCAACGCGCGTTCAGAAGTGTCCCGTTTTCTAGATATAGGCAATCAAAGGTGACCGTTCCTAATTACTGGCGAGAATTTTAATGAGCTTACAGGTCATGTGGTACTGTTGCAAGATGTAACATGTGGATTTAAATATCAGACCCTTTTTTTAAAACAAAACAACTCGGGATTGAAATTAAATAAAAATCTTCTCTGACCGTCGTGCTAAGGGCGATTTTGATCGTGGTTTGCATTGCACAGGATTGCTTTGAAACTCTCCATGATTAAAGGTTTTGCATATTAACAAATTATCTATCCAGGGTTTACGTAAATATATGTAACAGTTCAGGATACACGAATTACAGATGGGTAATTTGAAACCATGTTACCTGCATAAATAATGATAATATCCGGAAACATGTAAAAAATCCGCTTTATGTATAGTCAAACCTGCTGATGTGACCACCTCCATTAAGAGACCACCTGTGTTAAGAGGCCACATTCAATGTTCCTCATTGTAATCATTTCATTATTAATCGAACCTGTATTAAAAACACCATCTACGTTAATAAAACACTTTTTAGACTTCCAAAACGTAGTGTATTAATTATAAATTTGACTTACTAATTGACGGCTTGTCATACAAAAGTAATAAAATATATTCCATGAATGTGAAATCTTGAAAACGTCAACAAAGTAGAATTATATAGATTAATTCAAACACAATCTGTGGTTGAGTGCAAGCACACTAAACCATATGACGGTCCTACTTACCTGTCTCCGTCAGCAACAACCAGGAATCTGTCTACAAATCGTATGTAGAGGAACCACTACATAACCACGTGATTTCGATTATGAAAGTTCAAAAGGTCATTGTTCCAAATAGAAATGTTTACATTCTTTTTGAACTCGACACATATACTGTCCCGAGAGGTGACCAATTTACTTATCTCGGGAATACCTCTGTAACGTTCCTACAAAGTCGGCTATATACATAGTTATGTAACATATTACTGACATAGATGTTAACATTCGTACATGTAGTGAAACAGACCTACATTTTTATTTTTAATATTTTTAATTCAAAATTTTAAACTCCTGCGTAACATGATGGACTCGAGCAGCTTGAGTAATTTCAGGTTTAATACATCTGTAATGGAAGTAATATTGAAAGCTCGTAATGGCAATTTCAGTTGGCATATTTTGGGGTAAAGGACTGGGGTTCGAATTCTGGTAAATACAGTTCTTTTCATATATTAGGTTTCTTTTTTAAATATTGTATTGATGTATTTTATATTACATGCACCGTTTCGTAAGTAATTTATTTTCTTTAAATATGTTCTTGTAATCTTGTCACGTGTATTATTTTATATTCAAAAATTGTTCCCACTTCCGATTAAAAGTGTTTACGCTCAGTGGGAAGTCTAGACCTGCTTCTTCCCACTGTATGATGACATGAGGCCTCTTACATTGAAAGCCTGTGGTTTTTGTTTGGGAAACATTGGCGAATTCAATGTTCTAATGTTTTCCAATTACAACAGTTACAATCTTTACATTTCTGTGGTTTTTCCCCGTTGCAGGTGAAATGTCGTCTTTGACAATATTAGTAATAAAAAGAATACCTTCACTATCAAACCTGAAACTCTGGTAAAGTCGTAAGGCATCAACGTTTTGGAGTGGATAAAATATGTCTCAAAAATGGCGTTCCCGTCTTTATGCCCTTAGAAACTGTCCAGGGGTGCATTGTGTTGTCCATTTGCGGCAGCCATTTTGCAAAGTCAAGCATGTTTGAGACAGAGTAAGAGGTTGCTTAACATTAAGAATGTTTTTAGGCATAAAGAAATTTTCATTTAAAGTCATTATTTATTTCCTATTTATATATTCTGAGATCTTTGTAATCGTTTTAGCGGAAATATATCACCGGCATGAACAAAAAATTACGGTACTTAAAGTCGATATTAAAATAATTACAATAGGTAATTAGAACTAGTGTATTGCGGATAGCCGTTACCGTTAGTATAGTAATGATTCTAATTCACTACGTTCAACCAAAATAAAGCATTTATCATATAAAACTCAACACCTATGTATGGGAGTGGCCTCCGACGGTCAATCATTTTATTAAAGGAACAAGTACATGAAATACAAAGGGCACGTGCCCGATCCTTCTTTCCTTCTCCCTTCTCTTCGTCCTGGTAGCCGCTAGGAATTCTTTTTCCAGAATCTTCCATGGAGTTCGTGCCTTTCTCAAAGAAAACGGGGACATTTCATAATTCTATGACTATAATTCTCAAGACTGAAATGACTATGTTACCCTCAAACTACATTTATTTCTCTATAGTCAATATCAGCAAAACTAAAATCATGGTATTTGTAGAAAAGGAATTCCTGATGGCCTTAATTTTACATACAACGGTACTGTTAAAGGAATAGAAAAGAATTTCAAATATCTTGAGGTTATTTTACTAAAACTGGTTTGACACAGTTCAATATTAAACAACTGTATGGTAAAGATTTAAAAGTCACGTGATTTCGATAATGAAAGTTCAAAAGGTCGTTGTTTCAAAAATAAATGTTTACACTCTTTTTGAACTCGACACATATACTGCCCCGAGAGGTGACCAATATATACTTATCTCGGGGAATACCTCTGTAACGTTCCTACAAAGTCGGCTATATACATAGTTATGTAACATATTACTGACATAGATGTTAACATATGTACATGTAGTGAAACAGACCTCAATTTTAATTTTCAATATTTTAATTCAAAATTTTAAACTCCTGCGTAAAATGATGGACTCGAGCAGCTTGAGTAATTTCAGGTTTGAAACATCTGTAATGGAAGTAATATTGAAAGCTCGTAATGGCAATTTCAGTTGGCATACTTTGGGGTAAAGGACTGGGGTTCGAATGGTATTTGGTAGAAAAAGAATTCCTGATGGCCTTAATTTTACATTCAACGGTACTGTTATAGGAATAGCTAAGGATTTTAAATATCTTTGGGTTCATTTCATTAAAACTGGTTTGACACAATTTAATATTAAACAACTGTATGGTAAAGATTTGAAAGCAATGTATGGTGCTATTTCCAAATGTAGGGATCATAATTTGTCAATAGACAGTCAACTTGATATATTTGACAAAGCCATCAAACCTATAGTTTTATATGGATGTGAAGTTTTGGGTTTCTGTAACTATAAACGTATCGAACGATTACATTTAAAAATTTGCAAACACATACTAAATATTAACGTCTACACCGAACTTTATGATATTCCGTCTTTGCGTATTGCAGAGTTATCTTCACTTGTGAGCAGGTATTGATTGTTACGTCATTTGTTTGTGAGAATAACGGCATCAATTTTTGAGAAAACGACGTAATTTTCTCCCACAAACCAATGACGTAACAATCAATACCTGCTCACAAGAACGATAACTCTGCAATAACTTGGAAGGTTTCCGCCGAAACTAGCCAAAGCGTATTGTAAGTTTAGAACATGTAATACTAAGTTACCAATTGAAAGTGGTAGTTGGTTCAATATACCATGTGAAAATAGATTATGTAGTTTATGTTATTTAAGAGAAATTGGCGACGAATTTCATTATCTGTTTACATGTACACATCAACCAATTCTCAATTGTAGGCGAAAACATATGTCCAGATATTATTATCAAAGACCAAACACATTTATATATGAGAATAAAACAATTGTCATTGTCATTGTTACACGTGCGGTTACACGTTACGCGCGGCTACCTGTCACATTGGCCTCACATCCGGACACTAGTACACCAGTACTACCTGGACTACAAACATTACGTATACCGTGACTATAATAAATACAATTCTTATCATACGGAGGGCAAGTCTTCGGACTTCACTGAATGACCTGCTTTATTGCCTTTTCTCTTCGCTAGGGTTATGCTGTTTGATGATATTTAATACTATTTTTAAAGAGAAGCCTAGTTAGCAAATGATAGAAAAAACTACGACAGACAACTCAGTGAAGTCTATGGCGAAACAAGGAGTTTATCAAAGTTTTACAATCCAACAAGTAAATTCGATATGTACACAATCCGTTTTGTTCATAGTCCTTATTTTCTTTGATAGTTTACACTGTTTCGACCAGGTAGAGATGTTTAAATATTAAGACTCTCTGTCAACGAAAGTCTGGGCCAATCTGGGTCCGTTTTCATGAAACTGTTCTCATGCTCAAACTCAGATTATGTGCTCAAAATTAATTTCTTGTTACAGTGATATATAAATAAAATTTCATAATTGGTCTATGAGTTGGAAGAACTTTGGAGAGACCTCACACCGTGTAAAATGTTTACGTATATTTTTTATTGTGTCACATGACTTAATTAAACCGGTTAAAGAAAGTTGGTTTGAGCACATAATCCATGCTTGAGCATGAGAATGGATTCATAAATACGAGCCCAGAGCAATTAACATTAGCTGAAATAAGTAGTTTAGTTATTATTTTAAAACAAAGAAAGCTAATTAAGATTTACATATGTTGATTTGACCACATTTGTATTCACTGCAGTATCGAAACTACGGCTCGAATGACGATTATGTAGTGTGGGCGTGGTTTAGTTTTAAGGTGGCGGTAATCATTTGGGGTTCTTATCACAGCAAGGCTACCGGCTCACGAAGACAACGTAGATACAGTAATCAGTAGGTACACACACATTTACAGAACTAAATGGTGTTATCGCTAGTGTCATTTGCAGTGTCAATTGTAAAATACTATTCTCTTTTGTACTTTTTTACCTGTGCAGTTTCCAATTGTATTTCACTCTTCGTAACTAAATAACTGTAAGTTCGTTTGGAAACGATTCATTATTTCTTAAACATTTTATAAAGTGTTATAATATGGTATATATACAGCTGTACGTTATTGTAACTTTGTGTAAGGTATTAGAGCGACAAGGTTATCACAAACCATGTCGTTTCTGAAGTTTAGATTTCTACAGATATTTAGATCATTGTTTTATTTATAAGTAAATGTAGGTTTAGCCAGGCATCCTGGTTTGACGTGACCTTGCCCCGCCCGAACCCTTTTATTAGGACAAATTCCGGAAATCTTCCTCCTGCAAATAGGTGGCCCCTAACTCGCATTGTCATTACAACTGCTATATTTTAACCACAAGATATTCTACAAGGAGTTTTGAAGAAAACAAGCCCCAGAAATATTCTCAAACAATAATTTGATTATTTTTATTATTATTCATTTTCATCTTATGTTCATGTATACTTTCGCATGTATTCGAGCGAGTTATCATAGTAAAACACGATATTTTATTTTTATAAAGACGCTATCTAACTGTTGTTAACGTTATCGTATGCTATGCAGGATGAGAGAGAGAAAAGCGCAATAGTTCACTTCAGACTAAGAGAAATGTATTTTCAGAGACGTGTAATTTATCCTAACGTTAACGAGCTGCGAGAAATGCATCTTTATTTGCAGACAAAATGGCGATCTTCGCTGTAGTGATGTTGACCTGCTTGTTGCCATGCCTACATGCCATGTTACCGGCTATGGCTAGTGTCAATCTGACGAATATTCACGACTGGGGGACCAGATTTGAGGGCATGTTTCAATTTCCTATTGACGAAGAAGTATATGGATGGGAGATCAAGGTCCATTTTAACTATCCCGTCATCCTCCATCTCGGTGTAAGTAAGCAAATAAATACACGTCCATTTCACGTGAAATACAAAATCGTCGTATGAACTCTCATATGTTCTATAGCACAAAACAAACAAACAGGTTCGAGACCTACGTCGTTTTTCTCCGGGAACTCCGGCTTTCTTTCACCATCAAAACCTGGAACGTCCTTAAATGACCCTAGCTGTTAATAGGACGTAAACCCCAATTAAACGAACAAAACGAACAAACAAACATTGTACTTTAGCATCTCTTCCTGCAGATGCAATCAAAATCACTAGAAATCCTTCCGCCGACAAAAGTTTTTAAAGACGTCCATTGTTTACAAGGGACGGGAGACTCCCGAGCTAGAGAGTTAAGCCGCCGCTTATAAATTGCAAGGGACTACAGGTCTTGAAGTTCCAACTTCTGTTCAGCACGTAAATGTTGTCTATACCCTAGTGTACATGTGTGGACAGAGGAATTCTGATACAGCAAAGTGGTGAAAGTACCTGTTTGAGGAGGGAGAAATAAGTGTTTGAAGATTGTTTGTTTTGTCTTCTCCTGCGTTCGGAACTTTCTGTCGTTTGGTTTTTGTTTATACTTTGAGTAGCTTTTCTGTTCTCTTTTATTTAACTGCACAGGAACACAAAACAACCATTTACAGCACCTCGGCTGACAAGAGAACGTTCGTGTTGGTCAACATCCTCAGTCAGGGCATCATGCATGCGAACGGTACTTTGTCCATGACCATCACCGGTCAGTACAACCGTTCGACCTCTGACCCCCCGATTGCAGCAACGGCAACATTCGTCAACCTGATACACGACGAACAAGTCGTCGCATCGTCACCAGCGGCAGGTATGACGTCATAAGACGATACATTTAACGCTGAAATCACGTGTTGTAGATATCGGGCAGGTCACACAAATAATATATTTTATTAAATAAATATGTTATATAATATGTTTGGTTCAGGATGATTTTGATTCGGATTTGCTTCAAGATTAATCTTTTAATGTGAATTCAGTTCATATGGATATATCTGCAAAAAATAATTACGAAAAATATAGAGAAGTCCGATTTGTTCCCTGCTGTTCCAGAAACGTTGTTTGCGCAATAAGTAGTGTGTGTGAAAGTGACGATTTGTTTCTAAAATATCAGTTTGAAGTGCGCTCCGGGCGCGGGTCGCATATTTCCCGCATGTTATAGAGGGCCGGAGTTCTGACGTTAATCGACGACAGACCGATATGAAAATAGTCGATAAAACGTCAGAATAATTCGGACTACGCAATAAGCTGCTTTTATTTAGTATTTACACAAGGAATGAGGATGTCAACCATCGTGTATTTTTTTTTTATTACATAAAACATCAATGAAACTTGTCTAGGTACGAAATCTTGGTCTTCAGATAAAATACAATGAAACAGTTCCAAGAACTGAGCAGATCTAGAAGAGCCTTAAACCATTGATGATATTGTACATATACCGATACAGTGAAGTAACCTGACTGTATGTGTCTCTCTTTGTATGTAAATCAATTACCTTGTTGTTTCAGTCGCGTCTGAGAAGTACAATTACGCCGAGGTCCTCGAAAAGTCCATCCTATTCTACGAGGCCCAGCGATCTGGGAAACTGCCTCCCACAAACCGTATACCGTGGAGAGGGGACTCGGCCATGAACGACCGAGGGCAGAATGGGGAGGATCTCACAGGGGGCTGGTTTGACGGTAGGTTTATTGTGACGTCACATCCGTTAATATTGGTAAAGATAATGTCATTGAACATCTAGTGTTGTACACTACTAAATTGTTAATACAAATCATATTTATGTAAATTGAAAACAATAAGTTATCACCCCTACATATCTGGGATTGGGAAAAGTATAACCCTGCTGTTGCCCAATGCATGTTGTGAGAGGCAACTTATGTGTGAAGCCCCTTCGGAATTGAGGATTTGCTTTTGTGCCCTCTAATTGGAGACACAACAGAGACCAAAATAAATGTAATGCACCCATTGCGACATTTAGGATCTTTAGATTTTCTCTCTACTTCTTAATAATATTTTTGTTTCCTAACGCCTTGCTTGGCAATACCTGACCTTAGTGTTAAACGTTTGCCCAGGTGAGGAAGGCATTGGGTTCTGTCCCCATGCCAGGACATACCAAATTCCTTAAAATGGTAGTTGCTAAACGTTTGTTCTCCCGATGTCAGTATAATGTGACCAGGTGGCCATAGGATACAGTGCCGAGTGCCTTCGGCATGGCATGTAAATGAAGTAGCACTCTAAAGTCGGAAACAGATCGGCGGTCTCGCTTGGAGACACATTCACAAAAACAAAGCCCAACAAATAAGATTTGGTGTTCTTGCTTCAGTTTCACGAACGTACCTCAACTAAGGGAAATTCATTAAGTTATGATATTAACTGTTTACCGTTTCTTAACCCAAATAATACTTTCCTGTGTCGTATGTTAAACAATTTACTTATCCTAAGAAGTTGTTATATATATATATCTATCTTTTGGCATTACACAAATATCCTTTTGGTGATTCGTGTAATTAGTCCTCGTAAAAAAGTTCCGTACTTAGTTAATTGCATCTACGATGTCCTTTGTTATACTATATATACATTATGTATATTTCAGCGGGTGATCACATAAAATTCGCGTTGCCTCTAGCTAGCAGTGTGTCAATGTTGGCATGGGGTCTCGTCGAGTTTAAGGACGCTTATGTTGGTGCCGGGCAACTGGACAATATGTACGACAGTATCCGATGGCCCCTGGAGTGGATGATGAAAGCACATACGGGTCCTAACGAGCTATATGTTCAGGTCAGTGGGACGCTTGTTACACTTTGTCCACTGTATGGAGGGCTTGATGATTCATTCCCTACTAGCGCTTGTCTTGGTTGAAGAAAAGTGTTTATTTTACTTTTGATAAGCGACCTTACTACCAAGGCCAATTAAACGTTGGCCAGTCGTCGTAATTGACGAAAATTCTTAGTTAAGGATATTTGCTTTTGTCTGTGTAAGGCAAAACTTTGTAAAGCATCATTCGTCCTCACATTTTACATTAGATTTGCAGGATTTTGCTGTTGCTTACTTATGTTTTTTATGGATTTGGAATAAAAAATATAAGGCTTTGTTGAGCTTTTTCCCTTCAAATTCATAACGCGGGGGTATCCACATTTTCCCTTGCCTGAGGTACCCTTGTATTACCTCAGACATGACATGCGAAACATGTTAATAAACGCAATCTCCTTGTCTTTATGATGTTTTTTTTTTCTTTTTCTCGTGGAAGATTGTTTTAAGGGTTTTATGTTTGGCAACTTATGACTCTTTCCCCTCGGGTTGCGATCCCTTCATCTCAATCTTTGTTAGCGTATATGTAGGGGGATATGTTTGAATGGAACTGTTTGGATGGAATTGTGTCTCAGTCCTAACATGCGTTTATAAGCTATTGTTCACAGCTAGAACGTTTCTTCACGTTTGTCTGTTGACCTCCTGCAGGTCGGGGATGTTGACCTTGATCACCACTTCTGGGGAAGACCGGAAGATATGAAAATGGCACGACCAGCCTATAAGATAACTGCTGAAAAGCCCGGAAGTGACGTAGCTGGCGAGTTCGCTGCAGCTATGGCGGCAAGTTATATTGCGTTTAAGGACAAGGGTGAGTTTTCAGGAAGATATACGAGACATGTTAACATAGCAGATGGGATACGTTTTAACATTTTACAGCAGTGAACTAATATATTTATACAACTTGAAAGCAGTTTCAAGTGTTAGAATTTGGGATATGGCAATATGGCAATACATTATCTAAGATCCTGTATATTTCTGATACTTTAAACAGGCGCATCACAAACGAGAGTAATCAAAAGCAGCAAATAAATGAATAAATAGATAAATTAAAAATAATCCAACAAATAATTAAAAAATGAAGATATTTATTCACAACTAATGGCCAAAATATGTTGCTTTAGATCCACAATTTGCGGCCGACCTCCTTAGACATGCCAGAGAGATCTACGCCTTTGCGCTGCAGTACAATGGTACCTACAGTAAAAGTCTCCCTCAGTCGGCTGGTGCTGCTTATGGGTGAGATATCACAAATTCAATTACTGCCATTTCTTGAATTCGAACATCACTCTTTTGTCACGACAATGGATGTTCAAATCGAATGCGCCCCATTAGTGGCTACCAAAACACTATTTGTAATCGAATGCGCCCCATTAGTGGCTACCAAAACACTATTTGTAATCGAACCCGCCCCTTTAATCAACACCGCTCTAGGGTTGCAAACCTTATTCTTGTATAACATACTTTCTGATCGTAATTTTGATATTATGATTTTGTAGATATTTAGCAATACGTTCATGGTTGGATTTAATAAAAAAAAAATATATGCAAGTCTGCGCACTGAAGATGATTTTCCCCAAAAGCCTTTTGGCCGAGCTACGTGGAAACTCTGATTAAGATATACTTCTGTTGTACTGTGCCTTACTGTACCTTAGTGTAAACTGTATAAATTCATGCAGTTAAATATCTGAAGAAAACAAATGCCGTTTAATACATTTCCAAATTCAATCAATAAATAACGCTACGAGTAATTGAAGTTATGACTCTAAAACGGCAGAGAACTGAAACTCTATGTTAGCCCTCCATCCCCTTTACCCCAATCCCCAAGTTACATTACACATAACCACATTTTATTTGAAGTAAAGGAACAGTGATAAAGGATATGAAGTAATTTCTTTATATCATAGAGGTTCTACAATACATATTTAAATGGTCACATTTCCCTACCTTCCGAAGCTCCGTGTGAGCGTCAATTCTTCCTTCTGTAGGTCTTCGGACTACGATGACGAAATGTGCTGGGGAGGGGCGTGGCTGTATTTGGCCACAGGTGAGGAGAAATTCCTGACAGATTCCAAGAAATATCACCATCCGGGAACTAGCTGGGGACAGTCCTGGGGTAACAAGGATATAGGTTGTAAGGTAAGGCGAGACGCTGGGAATTCGGTTTTTATTTTATTTTGTTTAACGTCCTATCAACAGCCGTGGTCATTTAAGGACACGTGTAATGTGTGCGTGTGTACAGGAGGCCGCTTGTTGGTGTATTTGTTTGCCGTATGGTGGTGTTTTTGTTGGCCGTATGTTGGTGTATTTGTCTCCTTTCGATAGCGCTGAGCGGATGCCGACTTTAGAGTGCTACCTCATTGACATATCATGCCAAAATCACCAAGCTCACTATTCCAATCGGTCACATGTTGCCTTTACCCTTAAATTTATCACTTTTGATACCTTTGGTGTATGTCACGGCCCGTGTGTAGGTCTTACAAGATACTGTGAGTAAGGTCAGGTATATTTTTTATATAGAGAGGTTTGGCGTTTAATAAATAATTGTCGTTCTATCGCGTGGTGTATACCTTTCTTTCATGTTACAGGTATTACTGTACAATGTCACCGGAGAAGACAAGTATAAGGCTGATATTACAGGCACATTCACGGATTGGATGCCCGGAGGAAGTCTCCCCTACTTCAAAAGTGGCCTAGCCTTCCGCGACCAATGGGGATCTCTCAGGCATGCTGGTACGTAAACGTAGCTATATATAATTAGGGAAGGAATATGTCAGGCATGCCGGTAGGTATCTATATTTAGTAACGGAAGTGGATCTCTCAGGCATGCCGGTAGGTAGCTATATTTAATAACGGAAGTGGATCTCTCAGGCATGCCGGTAGGTAGCTATATTTAGTAACGGAATTCGATCTCTCAGGCATGCCGGTAGGTAGCTATATTTAGTAACGGAATGGGATCTATCAGGCATGCCGCTACGTAGCTATATACAGCAGCGAATGGGGGACTCTGGCAAGCAGTACCTTGTATTATACTAAATATATTGAAATGTTGATGCAATATTTATAATAGTAATATGCTTTCGTCGGGGATCAAACCAGCGACTCCAGCATTCTAGTCCGCTGCTCTAACCATTGAGCTAAAGGGACCCGCTACCTAGCGCGAAGTTACACTATTAAAACCTGCCACGTTAGTACGTAGCTTTGTATAGAAACATTGGCGTCCCCAAGATATATAATAATATTACGTACCAAATGAAGAAACAAGGACTAGACATGTTCGTGCAGGTAATTGGTAGCTTTATGATTATGTGAAAAAGGGACATCTTGGACAAATACTCCGCAGCTAGATATAAACAAGGGATTTCCCAGACATAAGGTACACTATGTATAATGAAGGAAACTCTTGAAATTGTACGAAAATAAGAGACATTTTCGTATTTTCCTTGCAGCCAATATGGCGTTCGTAGCTTTGGTAGCTGCTGAGCATGGAATAAATAGCGACGCATACCGCGCATGGGCGAAGTCTCAGATCCATATCGCTCTGGGAGACACCGGAAGGAGTTTTGTGGTTGGTTTTGGCGTTAACCCGCCCAGTCATCCTCACCACAGGGCAAGGTCAGTATTAGTTATGTCAATTTGACCTTCAACACGAAAGTCTGAGATTCGATTCTCAGGATAAACGTGTTCTAATTAGGTACTATCGCGTGTCCATAACAAAACGTCTCTGCGTGTCCATAACAAAACGTCTCTTGACCAGTTCTCTTAGTTATCCCTGGTAAACGACTTGTAGGTCCTGTATCTCAATTTACAGTCTAGTTCCAAATTCAAGCTAATAATAATCTGTTCCTCTATATTTCATGCATATTACATTTTTGCAATGTGACTTTACCTGCAGTCAGTTAAAACGCTATAGAAACACAAAGGATGAGTGTTTTTAAGGCCCTTTTTTTGGCCACTGTATATTTGCCCTCCTTGATGTGTTCAAAGATGTCCTTTTGTATTACATGCGCAAAGACTAAGGTAAAAGTTTGACCGAAAGTGAGTTTTTGGGGGTACCAAAAGGGGTAGGGTAAATCACAAATATAATTTGCTGTTTTCAAAATGAGCTTAAAAACCAAAAATGGAATTTCTGTTTTTGAAAACATGTGTACACTAAACAGGCATATATTCGTCACTTAAAGATCGTTCATAAAAAAAACAGAGGATTAAGTCAGGGGGTGCTTTTATCAACGTTTTTTTCAAATTCTCATTACTCTGCCTTGAAAAGAGTATCTGCCCCGAAAACGGAGAAGATATAGTAAATCCATTTACATGTATTCATTTTAGAAGCAGATACTTGTGATTTGACCTAGATTTACATGGCGGGTGTCGTTTATGGAAGCAGGGGACGCTTACCCTTCCGGAATACCTGGTCCTCTTCTTGTTCTACTTTCAAGGGTCTCCATATTAATATTTTGATTGTTCATAATAAGTCCTGATTTACATCTATCAACATATTTCTTTTCTGTTGATTGAGACACGTAGCACATACTATATCATTATTGCATTTTGTGATTGGTTTCGCAAAATTCTCTGTGTTAGATATCGATATTCATGCAAATATACATGCACTGATAAAAAGAGAAGAGTAAGACGCAATAAACAACGAGCGGTGTTCTTGAATGATCATGGTACCGTACCAAAACGGGAAAATATGGTCAACATTATGGTAAAATATGGAGAGAAAAAATAAATAGCTCAATGAACTGTCGAAATAGTAATTCAATAAGATTTCAGAGAGCTATATTAATGTAAAAAAAATTAAATAACCTTACCCCGCAATTTCTCACAAGGAAGTAATGTAAAATGGCTCATAAACACAGCTCTCGGTCATCTATTATTCAGTTGTCGTCCCAACTCCGCGCTGTTTATAAAAACAACTCAACATTCGGGCACTGGCCAAAAATAAGAAATTATCCAAGACACTGTGACGTTTTAAATATCAATACATGAACATCGCTGTTGATATTATTTTATGTTAGAAATACATTCTTTTTATATTTTTTGTGTAAATATTTGACATTTTTTAGTATTCTATCATTGTACATAGTGTACATCTAGATAGGTACGATCCTAAAGAAACGATCATGATTATCCCCAATCGTCCGTCATTACGTCTGTCAGTAAGGATCGTAATACAGTCTCCTGCTAGCTCGTGCAACAGTTCCCTACTATAAGGGAGGCAAGGATCTTGCTAGAGTCCTCTGTGGTAGCTATAAACTAAAAGGAAGGCAAGGATCTGGTACCGTTCCCTTGTGGTAGATATACACTAATAGGGGAGGCAAGGATCGGGTACCGTTCCCTTGTGGTCGCTATACACTGAAAGGGGAGGTAAAGACCGTGCTGCAGTCCCCTGTGGTAGCTATATACTCTAGGGGAGGCAAATATAGTGCTACTGTCCCCTGTAATAGTGAAATATGTACTTGCGGGGGGCACTGATCAAGCTACAGTCCCCTGTGGTAGTTATATATATACTCTTGGGAGGCAATGATCGTGCTACAGTCCCCTGTGGTAGATATATTTATACTATAGGGGAGGCAATGATCGTGCTACAGTCTCCTGTGGTAGTTATATTTATACTCTAGGGGAGGCAATGATCGTGCTACAGTCCCATGAGGTAGTTATATATATACTCTTGGGCGGCAATGATCGTGCTACAGTCCCCTGTGGTAGTTATATTTATACTCTAGGGGAGGCAATTATATTGTAACAGTCCCCTGTTGTAGCTATATTTATACTCTAGGGGAGGCAATGATCGTGTTACAGTCCCCTGTGGTAGTTATATTTATACTCTAGGGGAGGCATTGATAGTGTTACAGTCCCCTGTTGTAGCTATATTTATACGCTAGGGGAGGCAATGATCGTGCTACAGTCCCCTGTGGTAGTTATATTTATATTATAGGGGAGGCAATGATCGTGTTACAGTCCCCTGTGGTAGTTATATTTATACTTTAGGGGAGTCAATGATCGTGTTACAGTCCCCTGCTGTGGCTATATTTATACTCTAGGGGAGGCAATGATCGTGCTACAGTCCCCTGTGGTAGCTATATTTATACTCTAGGGGAGGCAATGATCGTGCTACAGTCCCCTGTGGTAGCTATATTTATACTCTAGGGGAGGCAATGATAATGTTACAGTCCCCTGTGGTAGTTATATTTATACTCTAGGGGAGGCATTGGTAGTGTTACAGTCCCCTGTTGTAGCTATATTTATACGCTAGGTGAGGCAATGATCGTGCTACAGTCCCCTGTGGTAGTTATATATATACTATAGGGGAGGCAATTATAGTGCTACAGTCCCATGTGGTAGTTATATATATACTATAGGGGAGGCAATGATCGTGCCTCAGTCCCCTGTGGTAGTTATATTTATACTCTAAGGGAGGCAATGATCGTGTTACAGTCCCCTGTGGTAGTTATATTTATACTCTAGGGGAGGCATTGGTAGTGTTACAGTCCCCTGTTGTAGCTATATTTATACTCTAGGGGAGGCAATGATCGTGCTACAGTCCCCTGTGGTAGTTATATTTATACTATAGGGGAGGCAATGATAGTGTTACAGTCCCCTGTGGTAGTTATATTTATACTTTAGGGGAGGCAATGATCATGTTACAGTCCCCTGCTGTAGCTATATTTATACTCTAGGGGAGGCAATGATAGTGTTACAGTCCCCTGTGGTAGTTATACATATACGCTAGGGGAGGCAAGGATCGTGTTACAGTCCCCTGTTATAGCTATAAACTATACATGAGACAATGGTTATACTATAGAGGAGACAACGAGTGTGCTACAGTGTCCTGTGGTAGCGGAGGCAAATATACAAGTCATCTGTGGTAGCTAATAGCTATGTACTATAGGGGATGCAAGTATCGTGCATACAGACCCCTGTAGTAGCTATACATTCATAAGAAAGGAAAGATTGTGCTTCAGTCCCAGTACACATTGTACAAATATTATTACATATTATACACAGTACAAATTTTACGACAGTTTATACCGTCCTTATACATAATTTCTGATCCCATTAATGCCTCAGAGTGGTCTAGAGGAGTAGGCTTTCTAATATTTATCTGCCAGCTTCCCCTTTTTGGCATATCACCTCAGCCCCAGGGGTGCTAGAATTACGTTTTTAAACCAAACTTAGTAGGGTTAAATTGTTGAGATCTCAATTGTTTCCAAGACACGGTGGATATATTGAACCCCAACGTAAATCTTGGTGGTGTTGAAGTGACAATGGGTGGGGTAGGGGCACATGTTCCATTTACGCATAGACTATGCAGTCTATAAAGCGATCTTCATCAATAAAATAATACATTTTAGGAGATAGTCGGTAGACCGTTGATCTGAGTAGTTATCAATACTGGTAGCGATACTTACAGGGATTATTAGCGGTAGTCGGCAGGGATTAACTGTAATTGGTCTACCTGATATAGAATTAAACAATAAAGAGTTACCTACCATTTTACTCAACTTGGAATTAGCCAAAATATATCGTATTTTGATGTTTTTCTTTCCCATTTCAAATCATAATTTATATGCAATTGTTCAGAACGCACTAAAATGTCTCCCTCTCAAATGATCGAGAGTTAGAATATTGTTGTAGTATTATATTTAATGTTATATAAACTGCACACCTGCGAAGAAAGATATTATTTTATATAAAAACTGTACGATTTCCTAGCCTTGCTGATGTTATTTCAAACACGGAAGTGCCAAACTGTGCGCTGATGTGCAATCAAAGCTCCCCTAACCCCTGATTGGCCTTTAAGCTTCGATTTTGTCGTGAAGCGACTACACTTTCAACTGCATGAGCGGTTTCACGGTGAGTGAGAGTGAGAGATTTTGGGAGAGTGTGTGTGTGGGGAGAGTGAGATATTGCGGGAGGTAGTGTGTGGGGGAGAGTGATGGTGGGAGAGAGAATGAGTATAGGTGGTTGCTATGGATTATTTGTTGTTGAGCAAGGAGATGCACTTTGGATTTGTAGTCCTAAACAAAAGAAAAAGTGTTTTTTTAAGTAAAACAACTATATAACCAATATCTGTGCCAAGTTGCGTGCCTATCCAAAAATGCCCCATATCTACAATCAGTGCATAAACATTGGAAATAGGCACTACAATTGATAAAACAATGAAATGGGTTAACTTAAACGTTTAAAACAGATGCTTTTTTTGAAGCTAGGAGACTTAAAATTACCAGCAAATCAATCTTTATATATTAAATTTATCATTTTACTGTGGTTGTGGTGGCAAATGCCATTTTTTTTATTTGTAAGATAACTTTAATAAGTAAGAAAACAAATCAGGACCTGGAACTCACTTCAGCCACAGGTGGTGAACACATATTATATGATATATATGATATACAATATTAACTGTTACTATCATATACTTAAAGCATATAAAGTGCTCACTGCAACTTTTAATTCACTTAAGATAGAGAGGTATTTGAAATTGTCAAGTTTGAGATGTGTCCAGAGGCCATAACTCAGTATAAAACAAAAGGAAAGTGTGTAGTAAATATGCGTTATATATAAGTGTGCTCAAATAAGTAAATTGAATCCTCTGTTTTTTATAAATGATTTACAGTGACGATTGAATTTTTCATTCTTTTATATATGCCTGTTTGGTTTACGCATGTTTTCAAAACCAGAAATGGAACTTTTTTGATTTTTAAACTCATTTTGAAAGCAGAAAATTATATTTGTGATTTACCCTACCCCTTTTGGTAATCCCAAACTCACTTTCGGTCGAACTTATACCTTAGTTTTTGTGCATGTAATACAATAGGACAACTTTGAACAAATTAAGGAGGGCATAATCCGAATATACCGGGCCCAAAAAAGGCCTTATTTATAGACACTCATCCTTTGCTTTTGGGGCAAATCCGCAGGTTACAATTTAAACTCTCGCACTAGACTAATAACTAATGCTTTTTGGTTTCGCGGTGTTTCTAGCTCCCGTATTACATTCACGTCGATTTTTTTTTTAAAATAAATTTACAGCAAAATATACACTCTTAACCATAAAAACGTAAAAGTCATATTGATAACAAAAACACACAACCAGCTTATAACAATGTAATGCGTTGTAAGGGAAGCAATATCTTTCAAGCGATGAATTAATTAGTTCTATTATTAATTTGTAACTGTCTACAACCCACTTCCTGTTGGTGCAGTTCCTGCCCATCGATGCCAGCACCATGCTCTTTTGAGGCGCTGACCAGGCCGGAGTCAAGCCCCCACACGGTATACGGCGGACTTGTGGGCGGGCCGAGCCAGGAGGGTAGTTATATAGACGACAGACAGGATTACAAACAGAACGAAGTGGCCTGTGATTATAACGCGGGCTTCCAGTCAGCTGTAGCAGGTCCGTACACTCCCTGATGGCCTATTAAGTATGGTGGGGCAAGTGCTTCGAAATTGCCAAAAAAGTTGCTTATGCAAAAAATAATTTTACAATGAAAAAATATAAACTTTTTTTTTCATAATTATTTTACAGGATTATTGCACACACATCAATCAAAAATTGTACAAAAAAACATGTCTTTGAATGCCCCCCATATCTTTTTCTGTATATGCAAAACTGTCAGTTTCGAGCTTTCCGCGGCATTGATCATGATAAGAACAATTAGCGTTAACTACTATTAAATTCATATTCTGATTGTCTTCATTTCATTTGCAGGTCTGAAGCATCTCTCATTAACTGGACAACTAGCCTAGATTTTAACTGTTTCTATCTTATTAACAATAAAAAAAGGTATATTTCAGACAGTGTCGATTTATTTATTTATTCTTGATCATGGTTTGATCGTGGTTTATCGTCCACGCAACGGTCTGGATAATCTAATGATAGTTAAAGTATCTTTATTTAAGTTTAATAAATATGTCTTGAAATGAATTAACGATACGTTGATGTCTTGAAATGTTATATAGATATTTCGAACAATAAGGACTATATATATAAGATCTTCCATTTGTTTCTTACATATCTTACACATTTGTTTTCGAAATATCTTCTTAAGTCTATGAGAGATCTATTTCAGGTACAATGCATTTCATGTTTTGTCGGCTTGCAACACATAGAGAATAATTCAGTTCAATTCAATTCAATTCAATTCAAATTAGTTTATTATAGTGTCACCCTTACATCCAGTCTATATTAGACTTACGAGACACTTACTCTTCTCCTATCATTCTAGACTGTAAAAGTATTACATATATATACATACTTATGAATTAAAAACAATTTGCCAATATAAAACTATAAAAACAATTGACATTAAAAGACACATTACTGTTTAATTATAGATCAAGTTGCGTCGTCGATTGAGAATATTAACACAGGTTTTGGCACAGGACCTCGCCAAGTAAGTGTTGCTTAGAATTACAACTAACTTTTCCTCTTTACTCATATTGTAAAAATCATTTGTGATTTTACTAGCCTCCTTCAATAGGCCTGAACGGAGATCATCATACAAGTTACATTTTATTAAAACATGTCTCTCTGTTTCTACCAGGCTTTGACACGCGAAACACTTTCTTTCGGTCAAAGGTATTCTCTCTTACCGGCCTGTTTCGATGCGTATCGGTGCAACCCCACACCACTCGTCACATCTCGGCAGATTCCGTACCTAGATGAAGGGAACCGGAATCGGCCGAGGTTAGCCGAATGAACCACACACCTAAACTTAGCTAGCGCACTACGATGCGATTTAGACATTACTAAAAAAACTTTTTTTTTTTTTTTACCTCATAATTAAACTTAAATAATCTGTACGTACGTAGTTTGTTACCTCCAGAAATACAATTTTTGGCTCCGGGACGGTTAAGTTCCCTTTTCCAATTTTCAATAAACAATTCCAAGCCACGGACCTTAGCGTCCTTAAGTATTTTTTTACTATTAATTGGACCTTTGCTATAGTTATCCAAGCCTAGCTCCGTGAGTCTGCAAATTACCCTGAAGTTCCATTTTTTTTAAGGTGGTTACCTATATGCTCACTCCATGCAAATACTGCCTTATTCAATCTATTATCCGATATATTATGACGACGACTCAAATGTCTAAAAACAGCTTGCCATTGGTTCACTATTACTGGAGTCCAACCCATGTCCCCGCTAACAGCTACGTTAGGTGCATAGCGACCAAGGCCTAGATAAAATCTACATGCGCTATTTTGAATAGCCACAAAACTACTAAATGTACATGTGCCCCATATAGCAGCACCGTAACTAATTACTGGTCACACTGTACTCTCATACGGTTTTGTGAAGGTTTTATATGGCAAGCCTCCCATTGATTTAGATTTACCTATTAACAAATCAAGTGCTCTACCCTATAATACATGCCTTTTTCCATAATACACCTAGTAGCAACCCGAGACTCAAATATCAGCCGAAAAGGCATGTTTTATTCTGTTTATTACATACTTACCAATAAAATACGGATAGATATACTATCTTTTGATCTATTTTTCTTTTGAAATATTGAAAAACGAAACTTTTTCCATGCTGATACGGGTTTTGTGATGTGATACGGCGAGGGCTGATACGGGTTTGAGCAATTGTGTCGTATCGCATATACAAAAACCCAGTTACTCATCCTGTTTGTCAAGATAGATGTGACGTAGAGGTCACGTGACATTTAATCCCTGACGAAGGGCTAAGCCCGAAAGGTTGGAAAAATAGTGACTTTTTAGTTTGTCAAAAAAAACCCCACAGTATTTATCAGTAAGTATGTAATAAATGATGATGTCTTTTGTTTGATTTGATTTAAACATATTTTTATTTGCATCTAATATACAAAAGGGATTGGGCACAAGTTGTCCAAATAATGTAAAGTCCTTTGTTTACGTACACTAGTATTAAAATATTGGCATCGCCCTCTAGTTATCATTATACATTTAAATAGTGCATGACATAGAAGGCACAAGAGTCAATGGATTGAAATTAAAAATAATGATGGAAATATATAAATTGTGGTATGATAAGAAAAACAATCAGTAGAAAAAAACTTGATATTAAAATCGATTGTTGACTTTATTTAAATCTGGACCGCAATGAATGTAGTCACAGTGGCGTGCAGAGGAAGGCATATTTCATTAACTCATTCACCCCTGAAGTTTCATAATGAACTATTCCATCCATTGAATTGGAAGAGTTCAAATTTGTCTTCAGGGGTGAATGAGTTAAAGGGAAGGAGAAATCAAGTCAAATGTGAAAATTAAAGGTATTTTCTTTTCGAAGGATAGACACTCAAATGCACAACCAGAAAGCTTAGTTTATGAGTCACATGTGTTCTTTGTTTTATATGAATACAACTGTTCATTCTCTTAAACTGAAATAAAGTGGAAATTTCAAATAAAGTGGGTCTGCTCCGGCGACACACATCGTCTTGTTTGTATGACCTTGATGCCACGTGATTCAATGTATAAGCAGGTCACAGTACAGGACCATACAGGGTTATTAGTCTTTATTAACTTGTTGCTTGAACAGAAGATGTATTCCACTGTATGCATAGCTGATAAAGCCAAAAATTCTTTAATCAGTTTAACGCCTGTAAAAATAAAGGGCAACGCAACACTGTAATTTGTTCAAAACGATGTTATGCAAAATTAATACTGTACTTGGTTGAACCGGGCGTTTTAACATTTATTTACAAGGTAGGTTTATTTAAGATTAAACATTGCTATTCGTGGCGTTGCTCATCAGCTCAAACCGTCAGGTATAAATCGGTGTTGACGTCATCAATATACCCGACTTTGTATGTTGGGAATCACACTGTATTTACATGGAAGAAAGGGAATGTAATGCTCATTTTAATAGCGAGAGAGACCCACACGAGAAGATTAGATCGTAGACGAAATATTTGCATCGAGATCTACCTGAAAATAGGTCACCTGAAATATTTGATAAGACGCCACGATCGTTGTTTTCATATTCTTAGCAGGGGTCTTCACATTTCCATATACTTCAAATCAGCAACTGATGAAAACCTAAATACTGTAAAAATACCATGATACCAAAACCATTAATAAATTAATGCCATTTTTTCATGAATTTCACTACTTAATAGTTGTGAACATATTTTGATCGTACACGCAAGCCCCATTTCACGAATCTTCCTGAACTTAACGAGCTCTCCCTTTCATTACTTTAACTGCATTTATGTTTTCTCGTGTTTTCAGGCTCGTGTTCATAACATATGATTTCACAATATATGTTCATTGTACATTCTAAACGGACGCAAGCCACAGAGTAATATTTGGTGGATTATCAATCACCAATTTATATAATTGCATTCTGATGTGCAGGTCTTACGTTCGACTTTGAGAGGAGCTGGACAGATTTTCTATTGGTTATAACATCACATTACCAGATTATAAATGCTACACCTTTTACACTGACGCGAACGAACTAAGTTCTTTTCAGGGAATCTTCTTAGACAAAATAAAATATAATGCTAAAAATCATGACAAAATGTTTGCAGTTTTCAGAAACTTGATAATAATTCACAATAAAGTACATTGATTACTTAAGTTATAACGAACTCCAATATAATGTTTTAAACTAATATTGTAAATTTTGTCAAAGGGTTAGACGCATTGAAATTTCATGTCAATTCATTAGAGTTGTTTGCTATATTTTGGAGTATTGAATGTCAACTCAAAATGCCTCAAAACGCAACCGGAAGTTGACAGGATTGGATTTAGAGGACCTCAAGAAGAGATTCAACGCTTACAACGGTGTCAACTTCAATGAATACATATTTTTGGCAGTCAATCAACATTTCGTCATAATTTCATAAGACAGACAGATACTCTCAAATGGACATGTACATGGACAACTACGATTACTATCTATATCAGGACACATGCACTTAAGTAACCATTCCACCTATTTAACTGGACCCTGGTGGTAGTAACTCCTTGACCTGTATTGTGGCCTATCCTGATAAGGAGACCAGACCGGTAGTTTATCCAGTTATAGGCTGTAGTGTAAACGAGGGGACCTGCAGAGGTAATCCACTTATCGTTAATATTTCAGAAAAAGTTATCTTTCTATAGCTGCAATGTTGCTGACAACTGTGGGTATCACACATCTTAATTGCCTTGCAATAACGTTTCACGAAATCCTTTCTTAAAGTACAAATAACTAAATGTTGATTTATTGAGGAATATTTAAATAAATAGCAATGTGTCATGCGCATTAATGTAAGTTTCAATGTGAATGCTTCATACTGTGTGTGACTAATTTTTATTTGTTGTTATAACATGATTTTAGTGTCAATAGTTTGTCGAACATTTATTTGATGTCATGTGATTTGTCGTACATTTGTTGGTGTCACATGATTTGTCGTACATTTGTTGGTGTCACATGATTTTTCGTACATTTGTGTGTGTCACATGATTTATCGTACATTTGTTGGTGTCACATGATTTGTCGTACATTTGTTGGTGTAACATGATTTGTCGTACATTTGTTGGTGTCACATGATTTTTCGTACATTTGTTGGTGTCACATGATTTTTCGTACATTTGTTGGTGTCACATGATTTGCCGTACATTTGTTTTGTCGTCATGTGTAATTGTCACATGATTTGCCGTCAAATGGTATGTCCTAAATTTTGTTGGCGTCACATGGTTTGTCGTAGATTGGGTTGGTGTTATATTATTTACTGTTACCTGTACATGGTTTGATGTTCATTTGTTATTTGTCTATTCTCTGAAATGTTTTTGTTTGTTTTGACTGCGAATTGCTTGTTTTGTTTGTTATGTTGACTGATTATGTATTTTCACGATTTTGTTATTAGTATTTTTAACTGGAAATATTTTTGCTAAAATAAAACATTTTGAACAAGAACAATGTTTGCGCATGATCGTTTCCAATTTGCAAAATCTCTACATCATGCTTAGAGCACCTGACTTCTATATCCACAACACTTTATAGAATCATTTAAATTTACTTTATTTTATAGTTTTATATAACATACTACCATAGTTAAGTTCGATTTGTTTTTCGAGCATTATTGTTAGCCCTTTCTGTGGTGTAGCCCTATATGTCCTTGTGTCGATGGACGTTATTGCTTTTGCATATTACAGGAAGGCAATATGGCCGCCGTTTCATTTCTGGTACTAGCTGCCTTTCTGGTGATTGGCAATGAAGCATTGGAGGTGCCGATGAGTGCCGTCAATGATTGGGGAGGAAGGTTCGAGGGCAAGTTTGTCTTCAATATCCCTGAAGAGGTAGCGGGCTGGGAGGTCATTCTCCACTTCGATGAACCGGTAACAGGGTTAACAGTAAGTATTGGTCTGAAAAACTAACTCTAGGGTCATTATACATGTACTTTCCATCCTGTTTTCTGAGTTTCTGTGTCTTCGTCACCTGCCATTGCATCCGCTTCAATTAAATGCTCAAAGAAAGTCCCATTTGATGAGCATTGTAAAACGCATCTACATAAAATAGCATTGCACATATATAATATAAACTTTATTTAGTTTATAACAGATATGAAACAAGTTATTCATCTTATATTAATCACTCTTGTTGGCCCGGATGTTAGCGCGCGGGGGGTCTATATGTTGGAGGAAACCGGAGTACCCGGAGAAAACCCACGTGATCGGGCAGGTGACCCCATACCTTTTCACGTCCGATCGGGGAATCGAACCCCGGTCGCCTTGGTGAAAGGCAACTGCGCTATCCACTGCACCACCCGACCACCATATTGCACGTATAAATCAATATATCAGACAGGTATTCCTCATAAAATACATGTACTCACGTATTTAACATGCGGTCACAAAGCAATTGCCGAGATAGTTTATAACGGCGGTATCCATTTTGGAACACCCGTAACTGAAGGTACGGGCTTTCAGCTCATCAGTGGTTGTATCACTTTAGTTTACACGAACAGGTACACCTTATATAATAGCAATGTCCTTGTAAAAATGGTATTCCGTCTTTGCGTATTGCAGAGTTATCTTCTCTTGAGAGCAGGTATTGATTGTTACGTCTTTGGTTTGTGTGATAAAATTACGTCGGTTTCTCAAACATTGATGACGTTACTCTCACAAACAAATGACGTAACAATCAATACCTGCTCTGAAGAGAAGATAACTCTGCAATACGCAAAGACGGAATAGTCAACCTATTAACGTTTTGAAATATTCGTACAATCAGTTGAAGGCATATTTCAATAGATACCAACCTAGCTTGTTGCTTTATACATATGTTGCTACGTTATATAGCAACCGATGCTAACGGTCGGCTAATAATACGCTACTCTTAGTATCACTGCCATTCACTGTCTTTCTCATGCGTTTGTCATAAAGGTAGCATCTGAAGTGACAATAAATTTCGAAGTGTCCTCTAGAAAAATGGTGCTAATTTAGGATACTGCTTCATGTAATGATATTCCAAGTTGATGTCATGCTTTTTTTCTGTTTAATATTTGTCATCGAGATGATTCTGAGTTAAAAGCATTTGTACTTCAAAAACAGCCTTGTTCATTTTCATCTTTGAAGACGTTTTCTGTTCCTGATCGCTTTTTGTAATATTTGCGAGGGTTTGCGTGTCCAATGGTTGCTAAAATGTTCTATTTCTAATGTTTTGGCAGGAATGGATGGGAGATATCATTAAGACAGCAAATGATAACACAGAGTACGTGCTGGTCAGTAAACCTCACACGGGCATTCAGCACGTCGGTCAAACACTGTCCATCACCGTCCAGGCAGCTTATTCCGGAAGTGCACCGCCTACTGCAAAAGGAACCCTCGTCAACATGGCACATGATGGACAGACTGTGCCCCCAGCTCCAACAGGTACGATAACTAACTCTCTGTATGTCCTTAACGGTGATATTGAAAGCTATGATTGCACATTTTTTCAATTGTGAAATATGTCTCTAATTTGAATGAATGTAAATTGAAGTGCCCGGAGCTAAATACAACTATGATGAGGTTCTGGAGAAGTCCATCCTATTCTACGAGGCCCAGCGGTCTGGGAAACTACCTCCTAATAACCGCATATCGTGGAGAGGGGACTCGGCCATGAACGATCAAGGCGCAAACGGGGAGGATCTCACAGGAGGCTGGTATGACGGTATGTTTCTATAGTGAAATAGTACAATACAAGATCCTGGGTTTCATAGTGTGATAATGCAAGATGTTGCATTACCCCCATTTAAACTCCTTAATGACTGGAACTCATCGGTTGTTTTCCATTGATCTAATCGATGAACTGAAGCAAAATGGGTTCCGAATATTTAAGCATCGTTTTACAGTATGTTAAAGTGACGTATTTATTACGTCCTCGACATGAGTTGTCCTCTTTTGTTGTTAGGTTCAAGTTTTCGTGAAGCAATTTGAACTTAATACAATGTAATGATCAGTAATGTTTTGCAGATATTAAATATTAATGCATTAACAAAAGGAATAATTGTTTGAATGTTATAAAAGGGGGGGGGGGGGGGGGGGTTAACTGGCCTTTTTTTTTTTACATCAAACATGGTAATCTGTTACTTAAAGCTGCATTTATCAAATCACGGATATCCTGCATGTGTCTGAATGTTCCATGTTTTAACTAACCAAATAAAGTTCTGGGCCTGTATTAATGAAACCGTTCTCATGCTCAAGCATGGATTATGTTCTCAATCCTAATGTCTTGTTCCGTTTATAAATTATTAATAAAATCTAATTCTGTCAATCATTTGGGGAAAAAATGTTGAAAATTAAATCCAAATACTTTTTTAATGTTTACATATGACTTCTTGATTGCTTGATATGATTACAAGAAAGTTGGTTTGAGTACGAAATCCATGCTTGAGCATGAGAACGGTTTCATGAATACGGACCCTGGTCTTGTGTAATGACAAGTGTTAAAAACGGTGTAGCCACCAAAGGGATTGACTGTGCGATTGCAAACGGTCGCAAATCAGAAAACTCTAAGCTAATGTCATATGTCATTTATACATATCAGAAACATTCGAGATGTTAATTGAATACAAATTTAAACCATCACTCATACACAGCTGGCGACCATGTGAAATTCGGCCTTCCTATGTCTGCCAGTGTGACCATGCTGGCCTGGGGATTTCTGCAATATGCTGACGCCTACGAAAATGCCGGTCAGACGGAATATATGTATGACTGCATCCGTTGGCCTCTGGAATGGCTGATCAAGGCTCACACTGCTCCTAACGAACTCTATATTCAGGTAAGTCAAATATCATCTTCTTACATGTTGCTAATATAATTGAATTTTAGCTATTCATGCTATATTGTATAACTTAGAAAACACACAACATATAGTGATGACGTTGTACACAGCAGTGTTTAGTGCGGTATTCTAAATAATTCCAAATTCTGATTGGAGTTGCTCGGCGATGAAATTACTGTGCAATGTTATAAATTGTGCAAACGTTTTTGTTTTTATCAAATATTTATGAAGATTCATCTGTTATAAATTAAAAAGGATTGTCTGTCTTTTCAAATTTTATTGTTACTGATAACCATGTTTATTTTTGAGGTTATACGGTATAAACTGAAAGATATTCCTGTTTATTCCTTAATTAGGCAGTATTTTTGCTTTTTTGGTTTGTTGTATCTATTTCCAAATTTGACAGGTGAAATAACTTGTGGGTCTTCTACGTTATCTTTCATATATAATTTAAGTAAAAACATAACATTTAAGTCAAACATAATTACAGCTTGTGTTATTTACCCGCTTCTAATTCTCCATATCATGAACAATCTATTTTCTTTCTCAAAACTTTAGGTAGGCGATGGGGGCCAGGATCATGGATTCTGGGGCAGACCGGAAGACATGACAATGGCCAGACCGGCGTTCAAGGTCGATGCGACTAACCCAGGAAGTGACGTAGCTGGCGAGTATACTGCTGCAATGGCTGCTGGTTACTTGGTTTTCAAAGATAAAGGTAATACGACAATAATCGGTTTGGTTCGAGATAGTCGAGACGACGCAAACTATGATCTATTTAGCCCCTTTCAGGTTTATGGAAAGAATAGCCTTGTGCATAGTTAGAGGCGCCTAATGTGGATCCGGCAGCAAAATCGAGGGCTTTCGTCCATGTCTCCTGCTAAAGGGGCTTCATTTGAAGAAAACATGTGTTTTTTATTGCTTGCTTAAAATATCAATTTAAAAGCTTCATTTTGACAAATTCTTACGTTCCCGTCCACAGATCCGACATTCGCTGCTCAGCTACTCACTAATGCCGAAGAGATCTACAAATTTGCTGTAACTTACAAAGGTATCTACAGCAACAGTGTCAACCAGGCCGCCGCCTATTACAGGTAGGTCATCCACCTTACGAATTTGGGGCGAATTTGTATGAACCGAATACTGTGGTTTCATTTGCCCTCTTATTGTGGGACCGAATGTCCTTTGTTTGATAAACAAACCATCCTCTTTTTTGCGTGGTCATCGTGCATGTTGCTGGGGGTCACTTGTCCTTTGTTTGTTTAAACCACCAGTCTTCTGTTTGTGGTGCCACCATTCATCTTCTTGAGGGACCTCTTGTTCTCTTGTTGTGGGACCGCCTGTCCTTTGTTCGAGGAACAAACTGTCTTCTTGTTGTGTGACCATATTTCGTGTTGTTGTGAGTAATCTGCCCATTGTTTGTTTATTACCTGTCCTCTGTTTGTTGGGTCATCGATCATCTTTTTGAGGGACCACTTGTCGCCTTGTTGTGGGACCGCCTGTCCTCTACCTGTCGTTTGTTTGATTACCTGTCCTTTTGTTGTTGTTGTACATTTGTAGAACTACTTACCCTTTTGTTGTTGTTGTACATTTGTAGAACTACTTACCCTTTTGTTGTTGTTGTACATTTGTAGAACTACTTACCCTTTTGTTGTTGTTGTACATTTGTAGAACTACTTACCCTTTTGTTGTTGTTGTACATTTGTAGAACTACTTACCCTTTTGTTGTTGTTGTACATTTGTAGAACTACTTACCCTTTTGTTGTTGTTGTACATTTGTAGAACTACTTACACTTTTGTTGTTGTTGAACTAATTTACCCTTCTGTTGATGGACCACCTGTGCTTTCTAGTTGAACAAGCTATCCAAATGTTGTGTGACCTCGTCCTCTGTTTCTGGGATCACATCACCAGTCCTCTTATAGCGGGTTATCTTGTTTTCTTGTTGGACCACCCGTGTTTTTTATGATGTGACCACATGCTCTCTTATGGTGGGACTACCTGACCTCATATGTCGGGACCACATGCCCTCTAATATTGGGATCATATGCCCTCTAATGGTGGGACCACATGCCCTCTTATATTGAGATCATATACCCTCTAATGGTGAGACCACATGCCCTCTTATATTGGGATCATATGCCCGCTAATGGTGGGATCACATGCCCTTTTGCATTGGGATCAAATACCGTCTAATGATGGCACCACATGCCCTCTAATTGTGGGACCACATGCCCTCTTGCAGCCGTTGTCCTCTTCTTGTGAAACCGTTTGTCCTCTACTCATGGGACATGAGATTTATTTCCTTAAACATACTCTACTATAAACAATGATCAAACTGTTGTATTTCCTATTGTATAGTGATGTGTTTTGGCGAGGTTGAAATTTCGCATCTGATCTTCTGGAGCACTTAACGAGGTTTGAAATATCGCGCGTAACCCTTATACATTTGTAGGCAAATATATTGTAGTCCTTATGAACTGATTTATTACAAAATCTCTATCCTTTGATCATATAAGTGATTTTTGTGCTAATAGATCGTTGCTAATTGATAAAAAATCAATCAGTCCTTTTCTCCAGTAATGTTCTTGTGCTTTGTATAAAGATCATCAGCTTATGAAGACGAGCTTTGCTGGGGAGCTTTGTGGCTATATATGGCAACAAACAAAACATCTTACTTAACAGACGCTAAGACCTACTACACGGCTGTGGCCGGACCGGACTGGGGTCAGTCATGGGATGACAAGGGCGCTGGATGTCAGGTTCGTTACGTGTCGCACAATAAACCCTATTTCCTAAAATGCATATTTTTGTGTTAAATAGTATGGAACCAGCATATATTTTGGCAGTCAGATGTATACATATTCGGATTTGACTCATCAGTGTGGTACAAATTATAAATGGTGAATATGTTTTGAAAACAACCCGTAATTGAAAACTTATTTTGCGAGCTTTCGGAAACGTCTGTTCTTTTGTCAAGAAAAGAATGCAAATGGCCGGTGTCTCGGCATTAAACCACTGAAGACAACTCTTTAAGCAACAATGTGTCGAAATGTCAAAATAACCCGAGACATATCGCAATATAACTCACTAATACTACAGGGACGGGCAATATGTTTACCCCTTCCGCTCCTTAGTGAATGTTAAAGTCGCCTAGTGCGAGAAAAAATAAAATTAGAAATGTAAACAAAAGAAAGAAAGGAAGAAGACAGCGATCGGTGCTGACATTTATTGTATTAATTAAAATAAAATAAAGGAGTATTGAGTTCATGAAGTGAACGGGTTGTCGGTACAGTAACATCGACTTGCATCATATATTTCTAGTGTAAGTAGATACTGCGTTGTGTATTCGTAGATTCTGCTTTATAACATCACCGGAGAACAAACGTACAAGGACAACATCGAGGCAACGTTTACCGATTGGTTACCCGGGGGCTCTATTCCTTACAGCCCAAAGGGACTCGCTTTCCGCTCACAGTGGGGGTCACTCAGATACGCATGTGAGTATGTCGAAATTGATAAGGGCCTCTCGCATTTAAATCATTGTCTGAATTCTAATATATTCATACAAAAACATCTGCAATGTTATTCTAAGATGCTGACTTATATGTTTGATCTGTTATTTGTTTAATAAAAATCGCCACGTATTAGGATATTTCAACACTCACGTACACACAATAAAATGCATGTGCTTGTAACAATAGGTAAACATACAAATTTTATACTCATGTGTTAATAAAAATAACACCTCGCTTTTTTCTTCATTGTCCCTTCCTTATTGCCATCATTCTGCAATGACAAATTATTTGTTAAGAAATACATTATTTAATAGAAAATTAGAAATTTGACACAGGATAAAACAATGTATTACACAACAAATCATATACATGACACGTAATAATGAAACCGTGCATTGAAAACAGTATATGGCTTAAACTATCTTCCGAATGTTTCTAAATCATTGCCAAAAATTGTTTATTTATTAAGTTATAATAAGGACAAGAAATAAGGCTTGAGCACAAAATCTAAGCTTGAGCATGGGAACGGTTTCACGAACACAGGCCCAGGTGTACTATTTACCTCCGTTTCCCGTGTTGTCATTGCTCGATTGTATCAAAACATAGTCTACTAAATAGTTTTAGACTGAGTTTTAAAAACATTTTTTTCTTTTCAAAGCAAACATGGCTTTCATGGCCTTATTGGCGGCCGATGAGGGTATCCATGTCCCCGAGTACCGCGCATGGGCGAAGTCTCAGATCCACTATGCCCTCGGTGATACCGGAAGGAGTTTCGTGGTCGGGTTTGGGGTCAACCCACCTACCCAACCGCATCACAGGGGGAGGTAAGTCATGGTTGGATTGTCGAACGATTCCATTATAACGTGCCTGTGGATTGTTTAAGTATTGAACGATTTAGTTGACGATCTTTTGAACTTCAGGTATCGACAAATGGATAATTTCGAAAACTCAAGTGACCTCCAAATGTTGCATACCGGGAAACTTTGGCCAAGACAAACTTTTGCCCTTCGCCCATTAAAAGTGTTTTTCGTCCAGTGTTCATTTATTATTATGAATGTTATGTTGTTTATTTATATTCGCTGTAATGATAATTTTGCCATCATTAGGAAGGGCGAAAAAGCTTATTTCCCAGTGGACAGTGTTTTTTTTAGATCAAATAAGTCTTGGGGTCAGTAAATTTATTGAAACTGTCTGCAACAAGCGTTATTACGAAACTTATAATATCGTATCGCTTGAACAAATGAACTGGTAGTCTTTGAAATTTTATTCCAAAAGACATATCATTTTGTCCTGTTCGGTTTGCTTTATATGACGTCTTATTAACAGCTAAGGCCATTTAAGGACGTGTCTCCATGTGTGTAGTGTGTGCGTGCTTGCGTGTGTGTATGCAGGAGACAGGGTATGTTTGTGTGCTTGCCTCCTTGTGATAGCGCGGATCTGATGCCGACTTTATGGTGCTATTTCACTGAAATAATATTCTGCACATGCTTTAGAGATTCGAAGTTATCCATTTCGAATGACAGGAAATGAAAAATGGTTCAATAAAGTACAAAAAAATATTTTATACTGGGAATTTAATTTTCGCCTCTTTCGCCCTCCGTAATGGGGGTGAATTCATCATTACAGCGAACATATGTTAACAGCATAATAAACGTAGTCGTTAAATGGGGAGGGCGAAATTATCATTGGACAAAATTGGTTTCACTGGCGAAGGGCGGAAATTTGACTGGGCGAACATTTCCCGGTATAAGATATAAGATATATTGGCAGAACCATTCAATAAATAGCTTATCTCTCTCTGTGGTTTAGCTCATGCCCAATGATGCCAACGCCATGTTCATGGGAAGCACAGCAACAGAAAGGACCAAACCCACACACCTTATATGGGGCCCTCGTTGGGGGACCTGATGGTAGCGATTCCTACACAGATAGCCGTGGCAACTATATCAACAATGAGGTGGCGTGCGATTATAATGCTGGCTTCCAGTCAGCCGTAGCAGGTACGTTGATACATATTCCAAGCTCTGTGAACAATGTAATAGATAGTGCCCACATTCCAAATACCTAAATGTTTCCTTGGCTTCCAAGCTCTGTGAACAATGTAATAGATAGCGCTCACATTCCAAATACCTAAATGTTTGCTTGGCTTCCAGGTTCTGTGAACAATGTAATATATAGTGCTCACATCCAAATACCTAAAGGTTTGCTTGGCTTCCAAACATTGTGAACAATGTAATATATAGTGCTCACATTCCAAATACCTAAAGGTTTGCTTGGCTTCCAAGCTCTGTGAACAATGTAACACATGTATATAGTGCTCACATTCCAAACGCCTAAAGGTTCGCTTGCCTTTATCTGACTGTACTTTAATATTCCAAGCTCTGTGAACAATGTAATAGATAGCGCTCACGTACATTCCAAATATCTAAATGTTCGCTTGCCTTCGCAGCTCTGTGACCAATGTAACATATAGTGCTCACATTCCAAACACCTAAAGGTTCGCTTGCCTTTATATGACTGTACTTTCATATTCCAAGCTTTGTGAACAATTTAATAGATAGTGCGCACATTCCAAATACCTAAAGGTTCGCTTGCCTTTATTTGATCGTAATTTTATATTACAAGCTCTGTGAACAATACTATAGCTTAGTAGCTTGGATTCACATATCTGATTCCTAAATGCTCACTTGCCTTTATTTGACTGCAGTTTCATATTCCAAGCTCTGCAAACCTTGACATAGCTTGGATTCACATTTTGAATGCTTTAATGTCCATTTACCTTTTTATGACCATATTTTTATGTTCCTATATCTTCAAATGATAAAATAGCTTGGATTCTTATTTCAAATACCCAAAGGGTCACATGTCTTTAAAATGGCAATACTTATACAATCTCATCTAAAACATAAACAGTATTTGGATGCAAAAGTACAAGATAAGTAAAGAATATGGCGGCGACGTTTATAAAATTCAATCATATATATATATAAGTATTTAGTTTGAAATGAACAGTTCTTCTCTAAATTTTGAAATTCTTAACATTAAGGATTTTTAGGCACCTTTGACCTCTACGATAACCGATGAGTCCAAGAAGGAGACAAAACATCTGTATGATGCAGTTTTCTTTATTTTTTATCTTTCCATTATCGGATTTTTAAGGTTCAGTTACCTGTGCGTTTCTTTCATCTTTGCATCACTCCATAGTTCTTCAACAAATATAAAAGCTATTCAATTGGTTGTATAGGTGTTAATGTTTCACCAGTTCCTTCAGTTATGTTTTCATATTGACATCCATTTAAAATTTGTGTGATGATACTGTGGTATATCAGCTTTTAATACCTTCTGTATATAAAATAATCACATTACATGAACGTGAATTTTTTTTTTTCTGTAGAAATTTTAAATTTCATCTTCCAGAGGTTTCTCATTGATGCCGACTTTTTTGTATGACATTTTAACCTATGTTCTTTGTCATAAGATGAAGCAATTCGTCGGAATGGAATGAAAACAATTTTGGAAGAATTGTAAATAGTTCAAATACGAGACATCCTGACATAAATAGCCATTGTTGTTTGAGAATTGGAAGACTTTTCATATTGTGACAAATCTTGCGTTCTAATATCTGTTACTAAGATTCGCTTTATTGTTTTCCAGGGTTGCTGCATCTTACGCTCGAGGGTGAATTACCGTAGTGCAAGACTGAGGTCTTCTGCTGTTATTTAGAAATAAAATTACAGTTTATTGTTGCTTGTGATTTCTTGTATTTTTATTAAAGAATCACAATCGATCAAGTATGGATCTTCGAAAATTTCTTAAAAAATCATTCTATATCTAAACATTGTTTATATCATATTTATGCATATCTTCAAAGTATATACTACCTATCGGTTGCCATCAAATAATTCTGTTTACGAGCCTAGATAGCAAAACAAGTAGTCACGTGGTAGTCGGTGGCAAATGTCAAGGTTAACATAATGCATAATGGAAAAATCTGGAAAAGAATATGAGTGGGCAGGTTTTGTACTGGCACAAGGGTTCGTAATGCTATGAACGGAACTTCACTGAGACCTGTGAAATCCCAGATAATGTCAGAAAACCAATCTTGCAGAAGTAGGTGACATTGTGAGGGTTTACAGACCGATATGATCTGTCTGGATAAGACCTGTCAGGTTAATAATCGGCACATCTAAAGTGAACCTGATAGTGAATGCGTTATTGCAATTATCTGTTAATGAAGCCATTAACTTGGGGGTCTGAACTAGTTCTAGAAATTAAATAACAACACTTGTTCATGCTCAGAGATGAAGAATAAGGAAATGCAACCCTCGGGATTTTCAAATTTGCGCGAAACCCATTGTTAGCTGATTGTATCCAACTTGAAACCCTTCTGCTTGTTCTGCTTGCAAATTCTCATCCCTGGGCATGACAGGGTCTAATAATAATCTGTGCTTATAATGTTCTATGGTAGCAATAAAAAGTAGAGGAAAGAAAACCATATAACAGAACTTAAGTAGATACAAAAAAACAACAACACAAACGTAAATAAACGACAACACACGACAATATTGTCGAGGACGTGACATTACATGGATTTGACCTAGATTTCCATTATTGGCGTCGTCGATGAAGCAGAAAACAACTACCCGTCCAGAATACCTTGTCTTATTCTCCTCAAATATTTAGAAGGAGCTCAAAGTAAATCTTTCCTTGAATACTTTTTTTTTTTTACAGTTTTATCGGTTTGGAAGTTTCAGTTACAGTTTTATAGACATTTTTTTTACATTTATTCATGTATCCTAACAGAGCACTAGGTACTAAGGAATAGTTGCCGTTTCCTCCACTTGTCATGTTTCCTGCACCTGTCATGTTTCAACTGTCAGAAGGCAACTAAACTACGTTAAGGCATATAATCCAAGCCTTTAGTTTGATAAATTAAAGAATGATAGATAATAAACACTATTTTATTCATCATGAATCAAGGTGACGTAAACAGATGCAAACACGCTGAATGCTATTCTCAATTATGGCGATGTCTTATATTTGTCCTCGACAATGAATGAACTCCTAAACACTAAACTCGTAAGAGGATATTTTTTAATTTGATTAATTTCCTATTCTCCATATTGATCGCAATAAACTTAAATGAAAATTTATAAAGACATAAATATTCAGGCTTTAAAACTGTTGTATTGACCATTACGATCCAATCTTCTGTATTGGTTACCATCAAATACTGTAAACTAGGACAGATAATAATCACCCCTCAGGGCACACAGTACAGCAGTCTGAGAAAATCAGAGGTTATATTGCAGAGTGTGTAGGTCATAAACTGGCACAATGGTTCGTTCACAGTACTATGAACGGAACACCAATTTTTTAGGTTCATATACAGAGAATGAGGACATCCATTACTCAAATATGATATATCAGAGATAATGTTAGAAAAACAATCTTATGAATGGATACAACACTACGAACAATGAATTAACCAGAATATCGATGAAAATAATTATTACAATGTAAATCCATCAAAATAGCATCATGTTGGTTAAAGAGTTAATATCTTGAAGCAAGATTGTTGTTATGTGGAGGAATACTTTCTATTTCAACAAATTGTAGAAATACAAATAATACACCACTGCGTCAACACAATGGCAACATGTAGAGGCAAAACCGAAACGGAAATTGACATGACAAATTGAATAAATGAATAAATAAATAAATAAATAACGAGAACGACATTACCCTGGTTCTTCGTTTGACGTTTTTATGACATTATCATGTTGGTTAAAGAGTTAATATGGTGGGCGTCTTTGATGCAGACAAGCTCCTACTTTTCCGAATTACCAATTCTTGTTGTCCATGAACTTTTTCGAGTGTCTTCATGTCAATCTTTTCTTTGTTCCAAATTTAGCCCATTATACTTGATTTTGTGTTTGCATAATGTTATTATACATGTTTGAAATAAAAAGGGTGGGTAGGTAGTAAATCAATTGTATTTTTCAATATTTTTATAAGGTTTATATAGACGAGTCATCTATAAATTAACAGTACTTCTTTGATAATTGCAAATTTTGTTTTAGGGTTAATGGAAAAGATAAGGGAAGGAACATGTAGGGTAACTGTTTTTGGCCTCATATAGGTTTTGGTGGTGGAGGGAAACCGGAATACCCGGAGAAGAAACGCCGACCTGTGACTATTTCCTGGGCCCATATAAGAAAAAATATTAAATTCATATAATTTATGTAAAGAAATGGTCATTTAATAAAAACAATTGCTGCATTGACCGTTATATTACAAATTTCTGTATTCGTCACCATCACAGGTGTTCATCAAAGACAGATAAGAAACACCCACTTCAACGATATTACGAAAACAGAGACAACAACACAAAACGGTCACGTGGTACATTATAGTATGTTAAAAAGTCAAGGTTGACCAAATGAGTTGATTATCTGCACACGGACAAGAATTGGCAGAACAAACTAGTACAAAGGTTGATAGCACTAAGAACAGGGCCCGTATTCATGAAACCGTTCTCATGCTCAAGCTTGGATTCTGTGCTGAAACCAACTTCTTTGTTACTTGCTTGGAGGATGTCACCGAGGGGGTTAACAACAACACTTGTTCATGCTCAGAGATGTAAATTAGGAAATTCCACCCTCGGTATTTTCAAATTGCCGTAAAATTTGAAACCATTCTGTTTGGAAATTGTTACCCCTGGGCATGAAAGGGTCTAATAATAGTCCGTGCTTATAATGTTCTAATGTAGCAATAAAAGGTATAGGCAAGAAAACCATATAACCGAACTTACGTAGATTCAAAAAGTCAACAACACAGACATAACAAACAACAACATCCGATTCTCTAGTTGAGGACGTGACATTAAATGGATTTGACCTAGATTTCCATTATTGGTGTCGTCGATGAAGCAGAGAACATCTACCCGTCCAGAATACCTTGTCTTATTCTTCTCCAACATTTGGAAGGATCACCATGTAAATATTTCCTTATATAGCTTTTGTACAATTTTATCGGTTTAGAAGTTTGAATTACAGTTTTATAGACATTTCTTTTACCTTTATGCATGTATCCTAACAGAGCACTAGGTACTACGTAAATGTTGCCGTTTCCTGTACCACATTAAGTACATGTCTTGTTTCATCTGTCAGAAGGCAATTAAAAGACATTAAAGGCACATAATCCACGCCTTTAGTTTGATAATTTTAGGAATAATAGATCCTGTCCTCGACAGTGAATAAACTCCTGAATACTTAACTCGTATGAGGAGTTTTTCGGAATTTGATTGATTTGCCTATTCTCTATATTGATCGCAATAAACTTAAATGAAAATTCATAAAGACATAAATATTCAGGCTTTAAAACTGTTGTATTGACCATTACGATCCAATCTTCTGTATTGGTTACCATCAAATACTGTAAACTAGGACAGATAATAATCACCCCTCAGGGCACACAGTACAGCAGTCTGAGAAAATCAGAGGTTATATTGCAGAGTGTGTAGGTCATAAACTGGCACAATGGTTCGTTCACAGTACTATGAACGGAACACCAATTTTTTAGGTTCATATACAGAGAATGAGGACATCCATTACTCAAATATGATATATCAGAGATAATGTTAGAAAAACAATCTTATGAATGGATACAACACTACGAACAATGAATTAACCAAAATATCGATGAAAATAATTATTACAATGTAAATCCATCAAAATAGCATCATGTTGGTTAAAGAGTTAATATCTTGAAGCAAGATTGTTGTTATGTGGAGGAATACTTTCTATTTTAACAAATTGTAGAAATACAAATAATACACCACTGCGTCAACACAATGGCAACATGTAGAGGCAAAACCGAAACGGAAGTTGACATGACAAATTGAATAAATGAATAAATAAATAAATAAATAACGAGAACGACATTACCCTGGTTCTTCGTTTGACGTATTTATGACATTACTTGGATCTGACCTAGATTTTAATGGTGGGCGTCTTTGATGCAGACAAGCTCCTGCTTTTCCGAATTACCAATTCTTGTTGTCCATGAACTTTTTCGAGTGTCTTCATGTCAATCTTTTCTTTGTTCCAAATTTAGCCCATTATACTTGATTTTGTGTTTGCATATTGTTATTATACATGTTTGAAATAAAAAGGGTGGGTAGGTAGTAAATCATATGTATTTTTCAATATTTTTATAAGGTTTATATAGACGAGTCATCTATAAATTAACAGTACTTCTTTGATAATTGCAAATTTTGTTTTAGGGTTAATGGAAAAGATAAGGGAAGGAACATGTAGGGTAACTGTTTTTGGCCTCATATAGGTTTTGGTGGTGGAGGGAAACCGGAATACCCGGAGAAGAAACGCCGACCTGTGACTATTTCCTGGGCCCATATCAGAAAAAATATTAAATTCATATAATTTATGTAAAGAAATGGTCATTCAATAAATACAATTGCANGAGACAACAACACAAAACGGTCACGTGGTACATTATAGTATGTTAAAAAGTCAAGGTTGACCAAATGAGTTGATTATCTGCACACGGACAAGAATTGGCAGAACAAACTAGTACAAAGGTTGATAGCACTAAGAACAGGGCCCGTATTCATGAAACCGTTCTCATGCTCAAGCTTGGATTCTGTGCTGAAACCAACTTCTTTGTTACTTGTTTGGAGGATGTCACCGAGGGGGGTTAACAACAACGCTTGTTCATGCTCAGAGATGTAAATTAGGAAATTCCACCCTCGGTATTTTCAAATTGCCGTAAAATTTGAAACCATTCTGTTTGGAAATTCTTACCCCTGGGCATGAAAGGGTATAATAATAATCCGTGCTTATAATGTTCTAATGTAGCAATAAAAAGTATAGGCAAGAAAACCATATAACCGAACTTAAGTAGATACAAAAAGTCAACAACACAGACTTAAAAAACAACAACATCCGATTCTCTAGTTGAGGACGTGACATTAAATGGATTTGACCTAGATTTCCATTATTGGTGTCGTCGATGAAGCAGAAACCACTACCCGTCCAGAATACCTTGTCTTATTCTTCTCCAATGTTTGGAAGGATCTCCATGTAAATATTTCCTTAAATTGTTTTTGTACAGTTTTATCGGTTTAGAAGTTTGAATTACAGTTTTATAGACATTTCTTTTACATTTGTTCATGTATCCTAATAGAGCACTAGGTACTACGGAAATGTTGCCATTTCCTGTACCACTTAAGTACATGTCTTGCTTCATCTGTCAGAAGGCAATTAAAAGACATTAAAGGCACATAATCCACGCCTTTAGTTTGATAATTTTAGGAATAATAGATCCTGTCCTCGACAGTGAATAAACTCCTGAATACTTAACTCGTATGAGTAGTTTTTCTGAATTTGATTAATTTGTCTATTCTCCATATTGATCGCAAAAAACTTAAATGAAAATTCCTAAAGACATAAATATTCAGGTTTCAAAACATGGTGTCGTATTGACCATTACGATCCAATCTTCTGTATTGATTACCATCAAATGCTGTAAACTAGGACAGATAATAATCACCCCTCAGGGCACACAGTACAGCAGTCTGAGAAAATCAGAGGTTATATCACAGAGTATGTAGGTCATAAACTGGCACAAGGGTTCGTTCACAGTACTATGAACGGAACATCAATTTTCTAGGTTAATATACAGAGAATGAGGACATCCATTACTCAAATATGATAAATCAGAGATAATGTTGGAAAAACAATCTTATGAATGGATACAACACTACGAACAATGAATTAACCAAAATATCGATGAAAATAATTATTACAATGTAAATCCATCAAAATAGCATCAAATTGGTTAAAGAGTTAATATTTTGAAGCAAGATCGTTGTTATGTGGAGGAAGGAGAATAATACTTTCTATTTTAACAAATTGTAGAAATAAAAAAATACACCACTGCGTCAACACAAGGGCAAGATGTAGAGGCAAAACCGAAACGGAAGTTGATATGACAAATTGAATATGTGAATAAATAAGTACATAAATAATGAGAACGAAATTACCCCGGTTCTTCCTTTGATGTATAATTGACATTATTTGGATCTGACCTAGATTTTAATGGTGGGCGTCTCTGATGCAGACAAGCTCCTACTTTTCCGAATTACCAATTCTTGTTGTCCATGAGCTTTTTTAAGTGTCTTCATGTCAATCTTTTCTTTTTCCAAATTTAGCCCATTATACTTGATTTTGTGTTTGCATAATGTTATTATACATGTTTGAAAGAAATAGGGTGGGTAGGTAGGAAATCAATTGTATTTTTCAATATTTTTAAAAGGTTTATATAGACGAGTCATCTATTAATTAACAGTACTTCTTTGATAATTGCAAATTTTGTTTTAGGGTAAATGGAAAAGATAAGGGAAGGAACATGTAGGGTAACGGTTTTTGGCCTCATATAGGTTTTGGTGGTGGAGGGAAACCGGAATACCCGGAGAAGAACCGCCGACCTGTGGCTATTTCCTGGGCCCATGTAAGAAAAAATATTAAATTCATATAATTTATGTAAAGAAATGGTCATTTAATAAAAACAATTGCTGCATTGACCGTTATATTACAAATTTCTGTATTCGTCACCATCACAGGTGTTCATCACAAACAGATAAGAAACACCCACTTCAACGATATTACGAAAACAGAGACAACAACACAAAACGGTCACGTGGTACATTATAGTATGTTAAAAAGTCAAGGTTGACCAAATGAGTTGATTTATCTGCACACGGACAAGACTTGGCAAAACAAACTAGTACAAAGGTTGATAGCACTAAGAACAGGGCCCGTATTCATGAAACCGTTATCATGCTCAAGCTTGGATTCTGTGCTGAAACCAACTTCTTTGTTACTTGCTTGGAGGATGTCACCGAGGGGGGTTAACAACAACACTTGTTCATGCTCAGAGATGTAAATTAGGGAATTCCACCCTCGGTATTTTTCAAATTACCGTAAAATTTGAAACCATTCTGTTTGGAAATTCTTACCCCTTGGCATGAAAGGGTCTAATAATAATCCGTGCTTATAATGTTCTAATGTAGCAATAAAAGGTATAGGCAAGAAAACCATATAACCGAACTTACGTAGATACAAAAAGTCAACAACACAGACATAACAAACAACAACATCCGATTCTCTAGTTGAGGACGTGACATTAAATGGATTTGACCTAGATTTCCATTATTGGTGTCGTCGATGAAGCAGAGAACATCTACCCGTCCAGAATACCTTGTCTTATTCTTCTCCAACATTTGGAAGGAACTCCATGTAAATATTTCCTTAAATAGCTTTTGTACAATTTTATCGGTTTAGAAGTTTGAATTACAGTTTTATAGACATTTCTTTTACATTTATTCATGTATCCTAACAGAGCACTAGGTACTACGGAAATGTTGCCATTTCCTGTACCACATTTAGTACATGTCTTGTTTCATCTGTCAGAAGGCAATTTAAAGACATTAAAGGCACATAATCCACGCCTTTAGTTTGATAATTTTAGGAATAATAGATCCTGTCCTCGACAGTGAATAAACTCCTGAATACTTAACTCGTATGAGGAGTTTTTCTGAATTTGATTAATTTGCCTATTCTCCATATTGATCGCAATAAACTTAAATGAAAATTCATAAAGACATAAATATTCAGGTTTCAAAACATGGTGTTGTATTGACCATTACGATCCATTCTTCTGTATTGGTTACCATCAAATACTGTAAACTAGGACAGATAATAATCACCCGTCAGGGCACACAGTACAGCAGTCTGAGAAAATCAGAGGTTATATCACAGAGTATGTAGGTCATAAACTGGCACAATGGTTCGTTCACAGTACTATGAACGGAACATCAATTTTCTAGGTTAATATACAGAGAATGAGGACATTCATTACTTAAATATGATAAATCAGGGATAATGTTGGAAAAACAATCTTATGAATGGATACAGCACTACGAACAATGAATTAACCAGAATATCGATGAAAATAATTATTACAATATAAATCCATCAAAATAGCATCAAATTGGTTAAAGAGTTAATATTTTGAAGCAAGATCGTTGTTATTTGGAGGAAGGAGAGTAATACTTTCTATTTTAACAAATTGTAGAAATAAAAAAAATACACCACTGCGTCAACACAAGGGCAACATGTAGAGGCAAAACCGAAACGGAAGTTGATATGACAAATTGAATAAATGAGTAAAATAAGTACATAAATAACGAGAACGAAATTACCCCGGTTCTTCCTTTGACGTATATATGACATTACATGGATCTGACCTAGATTTTAATGGTGGGCGTCTTTGATGCAGACAAGCTCCTACTTTTCCGAATTACCAATTCTTGATGTCCATGAGCTTTTTCAAGTGTCTTCATGTCAATCTTTTCTTTTTCCAAATTTAGCCCATTATACTTGATTTTGTGTTTGCATAATGTTATTAAACATGTTTGAAAGAAATAGGGTGGGTAGGTAGGAAATCAATTGTATTTTTCAATATTTCTATAAGGTTTATATAGACGAGTCATCTATTAATTAACAGTACTTCTTTGATAATTGTTTAAGGGTAAATGGAAAAGATAAGGGAAGGAACATATAAGGTAACTGTTTTTGGCCTCATATAGGTTTTGGTGATGGAGAAAAACCGGAATACCCGGAGAAGAACCGCCGACCTGTGGCTATTTCCTGGGCCCATATCAGAAAAATTATTAAATTCATATAATTTATGTAAAGAAATGGTCATTTAATAAAAACAATTGCTGCATTGACCGTTATATTACAAATTTCTGTATTCGTCACCATCACAGGTGTTCATCAAAGACAGATAAGAAACACCCACTTCAACGATATTACGAAAACAGAGACAATAACACAAAACGGTCACGTGGTACATTATGGTATGTTAAAAAGTCAAGGTTGACCAAATGAGTTGATTATCTGCACACGGACAAGAACTGGCAGAACAAACTAGTACAAAGGTTGATAGCACTAAGAACAGGGCCCGTATTCATGAAACCGTTCTCATGCTCAAGCTTGGATTCTGTGCTGAAACCAACTTCTTTGTTACTTGCTTGGAGGATGTCACCGAGGGGGTTAACAACAACACTTGTTCATGCTCAGAGATGTAAATTAGGAAATTCCACCCTCGGTATTTTCAAATTGCCGTAAAATTTGAAACCATTCTGTTTGGAAATTCTTACCCCTGGGCATGAAAGGGTATAATAATAATCCGTGCTTATAATGTTCTAATGTAGCAATAAAAGGTATAGGCAAGAAAACCATATAACCGAACTTACGTAGATACAAAAAGTCAACAACACAGACATAACAAACAACAACATCCGATTCTCTAGTTGAGGACGTGACATTACATTGATTTGACCTAGATTTCCATTATTGGTGTCGTCGATGAAGCAGAGAACATCTACCCGTCCAGAATACCTTGTCTTATTCTTCTCCAACATTTGGAAGGATCTCCATGTAAATCTTTCCTTAAATAGCTTTTGTACAATTTTATCGGTTTAGAAGTTTGAATTACAGTTTTATAGACATTTCTTTTACATTTATTCATGTATCCTAACAGAGCACTAGGTACTACGGAAATGTTGCCATTTCCTGTACCACATTTAGTACATGTCTTGTTTCATCTGTCAGAAGGCAATTAAAAGACATTAAATGCAAATAATCCACACCTTCAGTTTGATAATTTTAGGAATAATAGATCCTGTCCTCGACAGTGAATAAACTCCTGAAACTTAACTCGCATGAGGAGTTTTTCTGAATTTGATTAATTTGCCTATTCTCCATATTGATCGCAATAAACTTAAATGAAAATTCATAAAGACATAAATATTCAGGTTTCAAAACGTGGTGTTGTATTGACCATTACGATCCAATCTTCTGTATTGGTTACCATCAAATACTGTAAACTAGGACAGATAATAATCACCCGTCAGGGCACACAGTACAGCAGTCTGAGAAAATCAGAGGTTATATCACAGAGTGTGTAGGTCATAAACTGGCACAAGGGTTCGTTCACAGTACTATGAACGGAACATCAATTTTCTAGGTTCATATACAAAGAATGAGGACATCCATTACTCAAATATGATAAATCAGAGATAATGTTGGAAAAACTATCTTATGAATGGATACAACACTACGAACAATGAATTAACCAGAATATCGATGAAAATAATTATTACAATGTAAATCCATCAAAATAGCATCAAATTGGTTAAAGAGTTAATATCTTGAAGCAAGATTGTTGTTATGTGGAGGAAGGAGAATAATACTTTCTATTTTAACAAATTGTAGAAATAAAAAAATACACCACTGCGTCAACACAAGGGCAAGATGTAGAGGCAAAACCGAAACGGAAGTTGATATGACAAATTGAATAAATGAATAAATAAGTACATAAATAACGAGAACGAAATTACCCCGGTTCTTCCTTTGACGTATATATGACATTATTAAGATCTGACCTAGATTTTAATGGTGGGCGTCTTTGATGCAGACAAGCTCCTACTTTTCCGAATTACCAATTCTTGTTGTCCATGAGCTTTTTCAAGGGTATTCATGTCAATCTTTTCTTTGTTCCAAATTTAGCCCATTATACTTGATTTTGTGTTTGCATATTGTTATTATACATGTTTGAAATAAAAAGGGTGGGTAGGTAGTAAATCATATGTATTTTTCAATATTTTTATAAGGTTTATATAGACGAGTCATCTATAAATTAACAGTACTTCTTTGATAATTGCAAATTTTGTTTTAGGATAAATGGAAAAGATAAGGGAAGGAACATGTAGGGTAACTGTTTTTGGCCTCATATAGGTTTTGGTGTTGGAGGGAAACCGGAATACCCGGAGAGAACCGCCGACCTGTGACTATTTCCTGGGCCCATATAAGAAAAATTAATAAATTCATATAATTTATGTAAAGAAATGGTCATTCAATAAATACAATTGCTGCATTGACCGTTATATTACAAATTTCTGTATTCGTCACCATCACAGGTGTTCATCAAAGACAGATAAGAAACACCCACTTCAACGATATTACGAAAACAGAGACAACAACACAAAACGGTCACGTGGTACATTATAGTATGTTAAAAAGTCAAGGTTGACCAAATGATTTGATTTATCTGCACACGGACAAGAATTGGCAGAACAAACTAGTACAAAGGTTGATAGCACTAAGAACAGGGCCCGTATTCATGAAACCGTTCTCATGCTCAAGCTTGGATTATGTGCTGAAACCAACGTCTTTGTTACTTGTTTGGAGGATGTCACCGAGGGGGGTTAACAACAACACTTGTTCATGCTCAGAGATGTAAATTAGGAAATTCCACCCTCGGTATTTTCAAATTGCCGTAAAATTTGAAACCATTCTGTTTGGAAATTCTTACCCCTTGGCATGAAAGGGTCTAATAATAATCCGTGCTTATAATGTTCTAATGCAGCAATAAAAAGTATAGGAATGAAAACCATATAACCGAACTTACGTAGATAAGTCAACAACACAGACATAAAAACCGATTCTCTAGTTGAGGACACGGACAAGAATTGGCAGAACAAACTAGTACAACGGTTGATAGCACTAAGAACAGGGCCCGTATTCATGAAACCGTTCACAATCTCAAGCGTGGATTCTGTGATCAAACGAACTTTTTGTAGGTCGCTTATAACGTGTTAAAAAGTCCAATGTAAACATTGAAAACAGAATGTGGCTTTAAATCTCTTTAACATGTTTCCAAATCATTGAGAAAATAATATTTATTTATTAAGTTATAACAAGGACAAGAAATCAGTCTTGAGCATTAAATCCATGCTTACGCATGAGAACGCTTTCATTAATACAGGCCCAGAACTTTATTTGGTTAGTTAAATCATAGAACATTCAGACACATGCATGTTTGCCACCATAGGATATCCGTGATTTGATAAATGCAGCTTTAAGAAACAGATTACCGTGTTTGATGTAAAAAAAGGCCAGTTAACGTATTCAAATTAACCTATAAAATAAATTCATATTTTGAACAATATCATGACAAGAAATGGTCTCTTAAACATATTACTCTCGATTTTTTTTTAATATATATTCCTTCTTATATCCAATAGAAGGCAATTTTAACCTTTTACTATTACTAAAAGAATCGATATAATTCGTGTAAAATCATTTTAATAACAATATCAAAAATCCATTAACCCTATTAACCATTGCGTTATCATTTTCTGCACTGTTCATTATCAGAGGCGTTAAACAGGGGCAGCCATGGAACGCCTAGTGGGACACCCACTACACTAATATTACGAAATCAAAGGTAGTATCTCAAAACGGTCATGTGGTACATTGTACGATTTAGCAAGTTAAGCTTTCACAAGTATTCATAGCAAAAAGCAAAAAGAAACCGCAAAATATGCAGATTTAATACAAAAAGAAAGGAAATACAATTAGATAAGTTTGGTAACGAAAAGCAAAATATGCATATTTAAAACAACGAGGAACCCAGTACATTCACAGAAAATGCGTTCAGCAGGTGTAACGAAGGTGCAAGACAACATCAACAACAACAACAACAACAACAACAACAACAATAACAACGTTACAATGTTGTACAGTATGTGGCTAAACTTGAATGTTTTTCAGTTAAAGCTTAACAATAATCCGGTTAACAGTATCATATCTATGTCTGTAAAGTATGTTTAAAGAAATTTAACAAAGAGTGACACATTATCTTTCAATTACATTGATCTACGGTAATAATAAAATGTCTGCGGCTTCTGATAAAATATTGTGTGTTTACGAACATTGAGCTGTACATTACAAGGCCATAACCTAATTTAGGTGCATTATGTTTAAGTACAACATTATGTGCTTGATTAAGGTCTAGATGAACTATTTGACCCTGGGAATTGATGAGTTGGTCATTCGTGTGTAGGCTATTTGAAAGACGTGAATTTCTACTGATAAGGTGGGCGACCTAGGTATTCCACTTACCGCCTGACTATGAACGCTTTGTAAATATGTAACGCAAGTATTCGACCAGATAAGACTGTCCAGGGTATTTAAACATTTCCAGGGGCGCCTTTAGATCATTGTGTGGCGGACTTAATTGAAAGCACCACCTCTCATGTAAGTACCGTTTCATGATGCTTCCCGTGTCGTTTTGGTGTCTCCCTAGTTATTGCTGCATTAAGTCAATTAGAGTTCCTGGTGTGTACTTATGTACTGAGCTATCATATTCATGAGCTATAAAATAAGATGAAACTTGTTATGAAAGTTTATATTGGGGTTTTGATGATACGACCTTTTTTTTTTGAGGACATGACATGAATTTGATTTGATCTAGATTAACATGATAGGTTTTATCGATGAGGCAGAAGACGCTTAGCGTTCAGAAATACCTATGTAAAATGTTTGACTGTTGCAATTTCAAGTACATTTGAACAATTACTAAATAAGACGTAACCACGTATTTTGCTGAAAAAACACCTTGCATTGTGTTTTACCTTTCTTTAGAGCAAACAGAAAAATTGGTCTATCATACGGAGTGTTCATAGGTTTATGTTGTTTTCTTGTCATTATTGACATAGTTCGGGCCTGTTTTCGTTTGTTTACAATGTATTGCATTTTTATTTATTTATTAATTTATCATTTATTTATTCATTTTTGTTTGTTTGTAATCATTTGAATCCTGAGGAGACGATATGTTTTATTTTGAACTTTAATTTCATAATTAAATCCAGTCCTGCTTGAAAATTTGTAAATTATCACATCCTATATACGCATAAAATATATAGGTGGATTTCACAGTTCTTGAAAGGTAACGTTTCAGAATTTTTCTTGAATTTTTAAATACCAGACGAGGGGATTGGAACTCGTGCCTAACATCGAAATGGCTTTCAAAAGCTATATAACAATCTAGACACCAAGCCACTCAGGTAGTGGTTTGCTGTGGTTTGCTATTTATATAGTTCTTTAATACATTGCTTTGTTTCAGTTGAAGATGTTGCGTCTTCTCGTTCTTGCGGTGACAGTTACATTGGCGTTAGGGGGCGCCACAAACGTCCAGATCACCAATGAGTGGCCTGGTGGATTCCAGGGAACGTTCACGCTTCACCCTGACCATGCACTTCACGGCTGGAAAGCTCATCTACAGTTCTCTAAACCTGTTGATAAAGTTGAGGTAAACATTAATGCAATCAGTTTTCGAATATCCGTTATAATCAGTAATGTTGTCTTAGAGAGATCCTAATGAGAAACGAATCATTCTCGTGGATTTCGTTTTACAAAAACAAAATGCGCATTGTCTGATTTCCAATAAATTGTGAAATAACTCTACAGGACGTCTGACGTTGCATATACTGTGTACCAATTCTATGAATAGCGAAACTTCACACATGTTGTATACTTGTTGTTTGATTTTTGTGACGTTAAACATATTTAGTTCCAATTCATTGTTTTTTAGTGCCAAACATGCTTCGTACTTATTAAATGGATTGTATGACGTCACACACGTCACACAAATTGTGTTCTAACCTTTTTTTTGTCTTACATCAGATCTGGAAGGCGTCGGTCATCTCCAAATCTAACAATAACCAAGAGTACGTATTACAGAATGTTCCTGGGGTCGGAGATATTGAAGGCGGATCTAGCCTCGATGTCATATTTGTAGCGAGAGCCTCTGGGGACCACGCGGGGCCCGTTCGGGTATTTTTAGAAGGTGTAGATGCTCCCGGAAGCGGAAGTAGCAGCGGTAGTACTGGTGGTACCTCAGGCGGTGGTAGTTCCGGAACTGGTGAATCATCAGGTGGATCTGGAACCCCTATCTCCGGTGGTTCTTCCTCAGTAGGATGTAAATATTTTATTACATCAATTTTATAATGGTCATGATATCGCTTTGGTTGTTAGCGTGAAATGAAAGAGTTAGCCTAGAATATTATTTCATTTTTTTGTTTTACGTTTTGACAATATTGATTTTGTTGTTTTGAAGATTTTGAAATAGCTATTGTCCTATGTCCATAGTTGAGACTGAAACAAGCATGAGTAGTGTTTTAATGCCACCGAATTTAATTGTCTTCACCTTGGCACGGAAACTTGTCACATAATCCGGGACAGCATTCATGATATCGTTGTGATGCTCAAACTCGGATTCTGTGCTCAAGCCCAATTTCTAATTCTGGTGAAACAAATGTAAATAAAAGAAAGAAAAAAACAGATAGTGTCAATAATTTGGAAAAAATCTGAAGGGACTTGTGTTACTTGATTTTAGCGAGTTTTACAACAAAGTTGACTTGAGCAGAGAGTCCATGCTTGAGTATAAAACAGTTTCATCAGCCCCAGTCACAAAGGACTGACTGGAGGAGCCAGGGGAGAGGGTTAATTTGATGTCATAAAAAAGGCAAAAACAAAACAACAAAAGCGCTACACAGTAGCCATTTCTAAAACATCTGTTATAGGGATGTCATGTCTGACAAACTTGAATTATTATCAAACTGTAATACAGCTTCGACCAAATACGACTACGGTAATGCACTCGGGCTGTCCATCCTGTTCTACGACGCTCAGCGATCCGGCAGACTACCTGGTAACAACCCTATCCCATGGCGATCTAACTCTGCTACTGGAGACGGAAGTGACGTAGGAACAGACTTGAGCGGGGGCTGGTATGACGGTAAGCGGCTTTGTTTGTTGTTTTAATTTCTTTCAGTTTATCAGTAACTTTACCCACGTTAAGTTGGTTACTATTTCGATATTGGTCTAGCAATATATATTTGACAGATCCAATGTATGGCTGGCCCAATATTGGTCAAGTTTGATATTTAGATTTTACAAACATATATAATCCAGTATTATCAAAACATACACACGCCTTCTTTTTGTGCCAGTTACTATAATGAACTTTAATAGGTAATATTAAGGTTATTTATCTCGTAGGCAGAAAAGTATCAGGAAGGGTTTATGACAGGGATCTGGCAACAAGGGAAATTCCTTGAAATACAGTGCAGTAAACAATTACAAAATGATTTTTTCTTTTTACTAAGAACCGCAGTTATAAGGTATAACTTACCAGGAAATGTAGTTTGTGCCAATAATTTCAACAGTTTCAAAATGAACTAGATAAACACAGGGAAAATACTAATTAATTTCCAAATTTCAAAGCATATATGACAACTGTAGTATCGTAACAATGAACTGAAGATTTATGACACAATTATCATGTTCCAGTCTGGTGTAGAGGATAGTCATCATGTACCGTAAAACTATTATTAAATGTCGTTAAAATAAATATCAAAGTGTTGATTGCACAGTTTTTATGTCGATATTGACATAACCAATTACTATCCAGGGTATTGATGCAATGTTATGCATTTACAGATTTATACGGCTTTCAAAATGATATACAGTTAAAAGGAATTATAAACTATAGTAAAAGTGGATTTTTATCGTGTTACATGTAATAGCTGGCGACCTTGTCAAGTTCAACTTTCCGATGGCATCTTCGGCTACAATTCTGGCCTGGGGTCTCTCCAGGTGGAAGGATGGGTACGAGGCGGCTGGTCAGTTGGAAATGATGTATGATTGCCTCAAATGGCCACTCGACTACTTCCTGAAGTGTTGGAAACCAAGCCAAAATGTGTACTACGCCCAGGTGAGAGACGGTCTTTAGTGTGGGCTTAAGTGAATGACAACTATAGGCTAAAGCTAAAGATGACTTAAGATTAAGTCTTCGGTGAAAATAATCTTCATTATATGCCAAAAAAAGGAAAGATTTTCAATATAGGCTCAGTTGAGATATAGAGAGTTACAATATAGGCACAAGCGCGAGACGAGTTTAAATATGGGTAAAGGCGGGTGACGATTTCAAAGTAGTCTAAGTCTAGAGACGATTTTCATTATAGGCAGAGGTGAGAAACGAGGTTCAGCATAGACACAGGCAAGAAACGAGTGTCTATATAGTTATAGTCAATATACGCACAGCATAAGCGAAGTGGAGTCGACCTTCTTCCTTTATATGGGCTCAAATGACAAATACTTGCTGAAAATGATCCAATGAAGATAATTTTTAAAACATATTTAGATGAGAAGTGATTTTCAATTTAGCTCTAAGTAACATAGGATAAGCGAGACGACTGTCTACATAGGTTAAGACTACATATACTTTTTAATGTTGGCTCAGATAGGTGACAACCAATAACATAAGTTCAAGTGACAGGCCAGCTTAGCATATGTTTTGCTGACAGAAGACTATTAAAGTATGTGAGAGCCTACTTTTGAAAGAGGTCCCGTTGAGATGGTGATATTGAAAAGCCACTTGTCTGAGTTAATGTCGAAAGTTGTTTATATTGACTCAGGTAAGAAACGACTTTCATCATTGTCGTAGGCAATCGATGACTTTTGACATAGGATAAGATTTCTCGAGGTAGAGACGTAAAACTCTTTTAGAAATGGAAAGAGGAACCAATCCTTGCTAGGCTTGATAGAAGACTGTTCAAACCAATGAAAGATAGAACGACTTTCTAGATTATCTTGGGTAAAAGAAATCAATCTTACATAGAATTATGAAAGAAACATCTTACAAGATGCTCTCAGATGCTAAAATACATACTGTCCATTTCAGCAATATTGATGACTGATATTAATAAAACCTCTGATTTAACCGTAGGAAGACTGAATATACGTCGGAAGTGACGTTTTCTTCGTAGGTTGGCAATGGCGGAACTGATCACGCTGTCTGGGGAAGACCAGAAGACATGCATATGAGCAGACCATCCTACAAGGTCGACGCAGGAAAACCCGGAAGTGACGTTGCAGGAGAAACTGCCGCGGCTCTTGCCGCTGGATCTATTGTCTTTAAAGAGAGAGGTAACACAATCTAGATTGTTCTATACAAGCGCTGACTGACACGTGAATAGGAATAATATTACATTTCATTTTATTTTTATTCTAATTCAATTTATGTTTATATTATGTGGTAAATAACAAGCTCAGTGTTGAAGCAGCATCTATTTGTATGAGTTGAAGTTCATGTATATCAACAGTGAAACTCAAAACAAAACAAAATAATAAAGTTTTTAATTCAGGCAAATCTAAATATGAATGAACCTATATCGTATTATGTTATAGATGCCGGTTATTCTACTAAGCTGTTGACTGCTGCCAAGAGCTTGTACGAGTTTGCAAAGAATCACAAGGGAATATACTCACAAAGTGTTCCAGATGCTCAGAGCTATTACGGGTAAGTCAGCATTTATAAACGTTACTGTCAATCAGTTAATTTTGGAGAGATCTAAATGTTCGCGGTTTGTTTTTGGCACTGCACTGAAAAATGTTTCTAAGTTATATTCAAATGTTTGAACATAGACAAAATACATCGGGAAGAAGTATTTGAACACAGACGAAATACGTCGGAGAAAAATGTAAATAGATAGATTATTCAAGTAATTAAATTAGTTACAAAGACATTTTGGGCAAAAATTAACGCCATTTGGAAAATACGAAATTTCTTAATGCATCAATTGTATCATGATGACAAAAAAAGATGGATGATTTGATTCATTAAATTATTAATTAAAACTGCGAAACAATTATACATGTCTTTGGAATAATATGAGCACCTGTATTTAATATTAACAATACATATTTCTGTACATATTTAGAAAAACAAATGAAAAATTTGTCTTGACTAATAATTAAGTTAATTGATGAAGTAAAGATCGTTTTTGGGCGTATCAGGTCGACAGGCTACAACGACGAATTATGTGAGGCAGCCGCCTGGCTTCATAAGGCCACACAAGAGGCGAAGTACCTTCAGGACGCCAAGGGCTTCTACGAGGCCGATACCAGCTGGGCACTGTCTTGGGACGACAAGAAGATATCATGTCAGGTAAGCATTGATAATCTATTTCAGTAGTGAAATCTTCGGTGAACGTGTTCATTGTTTGACGGAAAAAGGTCCCTTATCAGGTAAAGATTTACAAGTATATAGGTATTGAAGATTTCAAGCCAATTTGTTCTATTATGGGAGTATAGTGGAGACAATGGAATAAATGGGCATCCATACCTATAAACTGGTATTAAGTCATTACTTAAACCTTATAATGGGAATGAAAATCAAGTATGTTGCCCCAATATTGTTTAAATAAACTAATCTTATGAAGAACTTTTGCAAAAATATATTACCAACATTGATGTATAAATGATCATATGTTTTTGTATGAAAAATGTTTATAAAATATGAAAAATATGACAAAGAAGTGGCAGGCTGGTTTACAATTAAGAAGGTTCAACAACAACAGGCCATAACTTCAAAGCACCTGTTTATAAAAAGTATTCGAGGTTAAATTAAAATATACAATTCGTTTACACAGAGGACTGCTGACATATTAAACATGGAACAACATCCCAACGCGTGTAGTGAGCACAATGACATTTTAACAACTTGAGAACCAGATTGATGGAAAAATCAACCGCAAAAATATTGCACTCAAGAGACAAAATAAATATGACCTATACAATGAAAATTATAATAATGTATTTTTATATTAAGCTAAAATATCAAAGGATTGTTAGTCCTTTGTACATGTATGTATTATGTTTGTTGTCAGAATTAATCTGTATAACTTTTGTTTCACTCATTCTAGAACAAAAAGCAAATCGCGTGAATGTTAAATTTTATATCGTTCAATATATGTGTTTATATTAAAAGAAAATATCACTTAAACACGCAATGTTTAGGATTGAAATATTTTTCTTTAATCTGAAGATGCAAATGTGACAGGTGTTTAATCGAAACATTATTTATGTGATGCTTGAAACAGCAACAAGTGTTTTCAGTCTACGACTGAGAAAAGTTATTTTCTACTTCTTTGTGTGATGTAAAAGTCCGATAAGCACTTTAAAAAGACATCATACATAAAATGGAAAATCAGGATATCAGATTTGGTAATACATAAACGATGTTCGACTACAATTGTTTTCCAGTTGCTCTTGTTTGAGGCTACAAAGGAAGCCAAGTACAAGGCTAACGTGGAATCGTTCGTCAATAGTTACAAGCCAGGCGGTGGTATCACCTACACGCCATGTGGACTTGCATGGAGGGATCAGTGGGGCAGTCTTAGATACGCTGGTACGTACCGAATTATCACCACTTGTTTTCGCTCTTGACAATAAAAAAATGAAAACAAATTGTATCACATACATATATTTCCTTCTATACTAACTCTTACAAAATTATTCTTTACAGTCTGAACTGTATATGTCCGTCCTGCGTTATTTCTTCTTGATTTCACTCTTTTTTTGAAAGTAAGAGACGAGAAATGAGTCTCAGATAAAATTGGTACTTACTAAGTTATTCGTTATTGATCTATTTAATAAACTGTTCCTTTCTTTGATCGTAGAGTATCATATTCATGCATCTTTTTTAAAATCTGCATGGCGATTCTTATCCACCATAATCAGAAAACGCCGTAAATGCGTTAATTTATTTATTTATATTTTTATTCATTTAGTTATTACTTTATGCATTTTTTGAAAATTTATTCAAAATGATATCGACTTCCAGAAAAATTGTATCAGCTGAAGTGCTTTGTCAAAAACTCGTCTGTTCAAGTGCACGTCCAAATGACTGACCTGCATATTATAGTAATTATGATCGATTTCAGTTACACAACGTTTAAGTTCAGATGAGGTAATTGCAGGAATTGAGCAGTGCTGGTAATAAAGGCCCTCCTTTAACAGCCTTATAAGGTATGGTTATAAATATGGGCGGCTGATTTAGGTAATGGAGTACACGGACCGATTTATAAATACGACACTTACTTATTTTACAGCTAACGCAGCCTTCGTGGCACTGATGGCGGCCGAGGATGGTATCGGTGGTAACGACTATAAGACATTCGCTCTGTCCCAGATCGATTATATCCTTGGTGACAATAGACAACACATGAGTTTTGAGATCGGCTTCGGCAGCAATTACCCCAAACAACCCCACCACAGAGGAAGGTATATATTGTATGATTATGTCGTATGTAAATACTGCACACCGGGAACATTTCGCTTCAGTTTGATTTTCGCCTATTTCGTCCACCGTTATGAGGGCGAATTTAGCAATAGAGTGAATATAAGTGTAAAAGATGTGCATTCATTACGTTACCTTACAAGCGGCAGCTGTAAAGAATTTCCCGTTAGCTCAGCGGTAGAGCATCGGGCTGGAGAGCCAAGGGTCGCGGGTTCGAGGCCCAGCGACGGCAGTATCTTTATCACTATTCTTCGTCCTACTACATAAGTAAACAACATTATGAACATATTCATTCTATGTAAAGGGTGATATTAACACTCAGCGAAAATTGTGTTATGGGCGAAGGGCGAAAGTTTGACAAGGCGAAATTTTCCCGGTATTCAGTATGGATGATAGAGGTTAATGTTTTCTTATATTGATAAACGGTTTATTTGATGAGATGTTTAGCCGCAATATAAGCACACATTAAAAACTGACAGATTTGTTTTGTTCTCTCGACAGAGATTCATCATATGTAATAAAAAGTTATGAACAGATTGGTCACAAAGAAATAAATGGTAATTTAAAAGCAGCATATTTCAATTGGTCGTGATATACATAAGGAAGCGTGCACACGTATACTTGTACATTGTATTTATAGCGTGGAAATGTGATCGCACGCATTCTGTACTTAGTACGTCTAAATGTGCCAAAAAACAAAATGAAAACAAGTTGATGATTGAGCTACGTTTCGAAAAAAGCAGTGATAAATTACAAAGGGATATTAACTTGACAAATGTGATGCCCTGAAATAAATGCCAAAGAAAAAATAAGTTTAGTTTTCATTATTTTCCTACCACATTAGTCTCAAACAGATTCTAACTATGGTCCCACCTATACCTGTTTTTTAAAGTTCTTGTCCCGGCGCCAACTGCGGATGGAACGACTACAACAGTGGTGGCGCCAACCCACATGTTCTAAAGGGTGCTTTGGTTGGAGGCCCAGACCAGGGCGATAACTACGCTGACAAGCGATCTGATTACACCAAGAACGAAGTCACCTGCGACTATAATGCCGGCTTCCAATCAGCGCTCGCAGGTACAATTTCAACTACAATTTACTACAGTTTTTAAAGGTCGAATATATTATTTGTCCTTTTTTTTTATATCACGATCTCGTTAATTATTTGTTATTTTTTTATGTGACGTTATCTTTCCTTTCAAGAAATTCCCTCGAACTTTTCAATATTTGTTTTCCTGAATTATTCTCCTGATGAACCTCTAAAGAGGTGAAAGTGCTAAAACTTTTGTGTCATGTCTTTAATATTTAATATTTGATATTTAACCATTAAAATGGTACGGGTCCTTTTTGTATATATATATTTCTAAGAGAAAAGAAAGAAGACCAATTGACCAAAATACTAAAACCAAGTCTCGACAGGCCTAAGTAAATTTTACGCTAGTTTGTCCACCAATCGTGTGTACTTCGTGACTTCACGTTACAATTGTAGTGTGATGACATGTAATTGTGACGTCACGAAGTTGTTCTTGTGAAATAAACCTGAAGAGCCCTGTGAAGGGTGAAAGCAGCTAGTTTTTAAGTCGGTCGTTAAATCTTATTTTTTCTATATTTACTTACTTCACATGAACATTTAATCCTTTTTTTAATAAATGTATATATAAAGTATCCTTTGTATCAGATCGACAGACGGACGTGGACACTGTGTTTTATATTCTTTAAATGTTTATTTTAACGGCAGGAACATTGATTTGATTAACATAAACTCTTTGTTACTATAATAGGAATTTTTGGCTCTGAACTGTTGATGATAAAATCGCAACTCCAGTTTTATAAACAATATATACGAGATATCCATATTTGATCAACAGAAGGGCGTGGCTGCTATCTTGTAGATAGCACATAATAAATACATTTCCAAATTTCAAAAAAGTCTAAGTGGAAATATATCAAAGTTTTGCTGTTTAGTGATGATAAAAAACCCAATAACATTATACCTTTATTTACTCAAAAGTACCACATGAGGGGTATTATCAAAGTGTTTTTCTTTATCATAAACAGTTGGCATTATATCAAGGATGTAATATTAAGTGATAAACATTCGACATTATAGCGAGGTTTCACTGTACAATGAAAAGCAGGGGTATACTATCAAAGTTTTACTGTATGATTATAAAGGAAGATCATTATGTCGAAGCTGTTATGATGAATAAGGGGCATTATATCGATACATAGCATTTACAATGGTCATTTTATCGTGATAGATAAGCGACATTATATAGAGGTTTTACAGTATAAATTTAATTATTATCACACTGCGGTACACTCCGTCATGTCTACGTTATGCCTACGACATATCTGCATTTTATATTCTATAAAACATGTGTCTATCAAATGTTCCTTTTTTCAACAGGTCTGTCATCTATGGCTACACGTGGGCAGCTTCCAGCAGCACCAAATGCTAAATGTTAAGATTGCTAATGTAATGTTCAATAAAATTTATAATTTCGTTTTTTAAGCGTTAGCTTTTTTCTGTAATAGAGAGACATATTTACCTGTACCATAGTACTGTACATGTACATATTATATCCATGCTCCCTATTCTACCTACGTCTCCGTGTCTCTGTATATCTGCCGCGCTTTGTCAATATAATACTCTCTCTATCTTCTATACACCTACCATTTGTCGTTCTCTCTCACTCTCCTTTTCTCCTTCTTTCCACCGACAAACAGATAAACACACACACACACAGTTCTGGCTGGGTTGTTAACACATGTAGTTAAATATTGATGGTCAATTTTCGGATGCAAAACTGCTCATCTCATACTGAGCCTCATTATTCCAGATAGTTATCCCCTTAACTCATTTGCAACATGTCAACATGAAAGAGATATTTTAACCAAAATATAATACAGAATTAAGAGCCAACTCAAACACGTTTCCATGGTAATAATTTATTGATAAGTGCCAGTTACTACGACATTAACATAACCAGTAAATAAACATGTTTTAGAGCCCCATGAACGATGTTGTCTGGCAATCAATACGTAGAAAAATCAATCTATCAAACTCAGCATATATAGACTTTAGAGTAGGAACCGGATAATAAGTAAGTTATTCATCCTACTCTATTTTAATACAGACATTGATACAAGTTATATATGAAGAGATTTCAATGAGACCACAAGAACAATATGAACACCTCTTATACAAAGTGACTGTTCCTGGTCAAACAGATAATAGAACGGAAAATTCGACAATAACGACCTGATCTGAATGTGATAAGTATAGCTTTGAGTAAACGATTGTGTTCAAATAATCTGAAGTCCCTTAAACAATATCAAAGAAATTCCGATTTTGCATCTTTGAAGTCAGATAAAAGAATTCTGGTTAAGAATCTGGTTAATTTATCAATGTTACAGTAACGAATAATTAAGATAAACCACTTACTGAAATTTCAAGTAGGTATAACTGTATACTGTATAATGAAACAATAGAAACAGCATATATTCATAACTGTTTGCAATAACAATAAGTAATGTCTGATTCTTCAAATAATACTTCAAAAAACAAAAACACTAATCAATCAACATAAAAGAACATCTAGTACTTTAATAAATATTTTAAATATTGTCTAGTCAAAGCTTTTCATTACATACTGTAAACGTACTCATTTTAGCGGTAGTCTTATTTTAGCGATTAAATATTACGCTAAATTATGTTGCGGCAATTGGAGTTCATGTTTTCTATTGCATATTTTGTGGGCGCACAAAGTCATCAATGCGCTTGTACGTTTAAGTCGATAAAGTGCAAAAAGTTGACTGCATTAAAATGTGTCCGTTTAAAGTAAAATGTGTCATTTTTGCGGAGATGTCAACTTTTGTTTTTGCTGATGTTGAACGCATCGTTCAACATCAGCAAAAATAAAAGTTGTGACATGTTCATTATATAAATATATCTAAATAACTTTTATAGTACCAGCGAAATATAGACTTATCACTGCAGAAAGTACAAATTGGGAAAAAATTATTAAAGTACAAACGATTTTAGTTATGAAAATAGATTTATTCTGCCAACAAAGGATTTCGTTTCAAACTCTCTCCGTTGATCATTTAAACCTTACTTATATTGTCTACAGTAACAGACATAAATTCCTCGCATCTCAGACAGGATCATCTGACTTGATAGATTTTTCAATCCATCAGCACATTAAAATAACTGAACTACCTGCATTTTAAATATTCTATTTTGGCGTTAAATTGTTATGTTTGCTACCGTAGTTACCATCGTAGGAACCTACTCCGACTGTGTATCTCGTTTCCTTCGTACAAGCATTTTAACGCGTTTTGGATGTAAATATAAAGAACACCTTCATTTTGACGGCGCTTATGGTAGCATGAACGCTTTTGGCAACGAATATATCCTATGGTGTGCTGCCTACATTTTGACGGCGTATACGTGAGCATGAATGCAGTTGTAAACAAACATATTCTTTATGGAGTGCTAACGCATGGCATAGGATGTAACCGTTGCCATATGCGTTTATGCTACCGTATACGCCGTCAAAGTACAGGGCAATCCTTATGTATAATGGCGTATCTTCTTTTATTTGCATGGACGATATTTTTACATGAAAAAAGTAAATAGCTTCAATCCTGGCCTAAACGTATATATCTATAAGAAATGGTTGGGTCAAGCAACCTGTTCGAGAAAGGACGGATTTATCAGCTTCAGTTGCTTTTACAGTGTAATTATTCATATGCATTCTCAGCTTAACATATGTTCCTGTCTAGCAGAAATTGCAAGTGTGAGAGTAATTCGTGTTGTCTCATATCTATGATCGTTCAAAGGAATATCTTAATGCTGCATACAATTCTAGATAAATACAAAAAAATATAAGTGCAAGTAATTTAAGAGATCGTTTTGGAAAAAAATGCACGATTTTCTCCGAACTTTTACATCAAAGGCCATCGTTTTTGTTTAAAGACCAGGTGAATCGCACTGAAATTAGCATGAAGTAGGACGAAAACAGTAATATTCCGGTTTCATTTATCCAGAAAAAAATCTCCTGAATTCTTAAACAAAAGTGTCCAGACCAATTAACTTCCAAAGTATGATGTCGATTTTTTGTGTCTAGCGCGTTAGTTGAGATGCTTGTCAACGGAAGATATACCATACGGCAGTATGTGATAAATTAAAAAATCCAGATAATACATCTCCGTGGGTGTGATATAATGAAAGGAAATGGCGTGTTCACTGATACTCTCACGTCCCTGAAACAAAACAAAAGATCACTGGTAATACATCTAACATCAATAGCAATTCGCATTTAAATAAGCATGTTATATATTGCTGTTGCATTCATCACCATTAACAAAAAATCACTGATAACGCATTAGGCATTGATAGAAATCTGCATTTGAACCAACATATGATGCATTGATTTGGCATGTATATCTATTCAAAAACGATCCCTGGACAACCTGTAGGAGGCATGTTCTTATGAATTTAATTTGAATACATGTTTTTAACTTGATAACTCTAATGCAACATTGCATTAATTACATAATGGTTTATGTGATTTGATTTTAAAATTAAGTTTTAGAAATAGTAAATCATTAATTAGAAATCAGTGTCATACATTCATATCGCTAATTGTGACTATCTGGTGCATTACATACATACTAATTGATATTTGATATAAACCCATTTGTATGGAATTGTAAGAATTGAACCTTTACATCATATAATTATTTTTTTACATGGAACATTTGATAAAATTATGTGAAAATATGGCTTCTTTATTTTCTGATCTTGAACTGCTATTTTTTAGCAGTTATTTTGTAAGTTCATGCATTACTGAGTACATTTTCGGGATCAATTTTGCGATAGACTTCATCATTTCTGCCCACTGAATATGTGATAAGCTTATAGTGCCAGAAATACTTCACTTCGCTCTTTGTCACTCATTTATATGAGAAAATGAGATAATAGTATACATTTAAAATATCAACAGCAGTTTCCAGTATTGCATCCCTTTCCTGAAACGGATGTGGCATTCCTTAATTAAGTGTTCGACATCATCAATAGTAATTAAGATTACTATGTCTGCTTAGCAGAGAACACCAAAGGAAAACTTGGACGCTGCAGAGCACCCCTAATAAGTTGCCTCGAATATTTAAATTTCCTAATAAATGCTTAGACAGTGTATGTAACTTTAGTTCCTTCTTATTAATTTAGAATTGAGATAGGTGAAATACATTGATGACTATTATTTTGGGATATCTACAGTGTATCTTAATTTCAGTAAGTTTTCTTTTTCAATGAGCAACAAAGTCGATCACTACCTCCTAGTGACACACACATATATATATAGGCAAGTATGAGTTTGCCAACTATTTGGATATATGTGCTCCATTATCGAGACAAAGAAAAATACGGTGTCTCGATAATCGAACGGATTGCTCCGAAGATTTAGCAAATATCATACAGTGTAGACAATATGAGGTTGTACAATTTTCGGAGCAATCCGCTCAATTATCGAGACAAAGAAAAACACGGTGTCTCGATAAAGGGTTGATTGCTCCGAAAGTTTGATAACCTCCTATTGTCTACACTGTTGGAATCACTTCCTTGGCCCATTAACCAATTTTAAGTTATACGTACCGGAATTTACCACTGAAATTACTTCGATGACCATATCTGTATATACATGTATATACATTTCGAATGATATCAAAAAAGTATATTTTATTGTGAATTGACTATTATATGAATAAGAATTTTGTTTCTGTGTTATGTTTACATAATATAAGCATGGATGGTAGATAGACAAAATGGCGATTTATTGCAATAATATTTTTACTTATATGTGTTTTTTTTATGCACGGACAAATTAAAAAATGTTTTTTTTGAAATAGGTAATTTTTGTTTTTGTATTTTAGTGAGTATTTTCACTATTTTTTCTTGATCTCTCTCGGTACATTGTAGGTAATTTCTTGATTACACAGCTGTTACACATGTGTATAATTTGTATTAGATTTATAGTTGTATATTTACATCAAATTTTGCGCTGCAACCCACAATATTAACATTCCTAGCAGAAATGCATTTCATTTGAGTATGAAAGCAAACACTCTCGTGACGTAACACGTGGTTTACATATGACGTCATTGATTAACCATGTTTAATGAGAGTCTTGTCGCTTTGCTTCGAATAAAACGGAAAATGTCCATGCGTCACACGCTCACATGACTACGGTTGATTATTGGCGCCAATTTTAGTTAAATAGGACGACGCATATACAAACGCAGTAAATAGATAAATTCTTTGAGAACAAATAAATGAAATGAAACAACTGTTCTATTGTTAAAATGTAAATATATGGACTATAAATAGCGGGCTTCATGTTCAATATGGATGTAACCGATTAACGTGCATACCAGCATGAAAATTAAAAAAAATCAGTTCAATGACTATTTATAACACATGTGCTAGTGAAATATCAAAAAATAAATAGGATGATAAAAACTTGAAAAAATAGAAATACGAAATGTTTTTATTTTCATATGTAACGATATAAGGTCCAGTATCGATTTAATATTGACCAATCAAAATGGTATTGTCTATTTCATGTCGCAAATTTTCTTTTCAATTACAGATAAACGACGGTGGAATAAGTGCTTATTGTTATACGTCTTTGGTACATACACAAAGTTATTAACATACTTACGTAATTGATATTTTTTGTGGGCAAATCCTACCGAAACAAGGACAGAAAACGATATAATTGTTTTGAGCAGCCCATTCAAAATGGCACAAAGCCTTGTTGTAAAGCGTGACGTCATTATAACTTGACGTCATATATTGCCCTACTTAATCCCGCACTTTTTTGTACTTTAAAGAATGTAATAAATGGAAGAATCAATAGTTTTTTCCGCTGAATACCATATATATTTCACTTTTATGGCAGAATATAGAGATATTAATTCGTACTTCTCACTCGTGAAAAATATCAGTATTCCGTCATACTCATGAAATATATAGAGTTCATCAGGAAAAATGAAATAGCATCTATGTATACATATTTGTGAATTAATTTAGGTTTTCTACGTTTCTGGCTGCTTATGACTTGTGCACATCTGCTGCTTATGATTACATCAATCCGCTAACATTTAACATAACATTCATCACATAAAGAACTGAAATGTTTTTATCGACATACCCACCTTCTTTTTTCCTCCATGTGTGTCGTATCGGGAATACCAGGAAGGGTATAATCCGGATAAATGCATTGACGGATAGAAGCAATGGAACCGGGTTCGCCCTAAGGCGTCCGTTGAGTTTCCAATTTTGACTCCAATATTCTCCATACATCGACCAATCTCTACGTCTTCGTCTAGACCAGATTTATGGCACAAATTCGTATCGTTTCCTTTCAGAGCCAGCCTTCGTAGGGCTTCTTTACTCAAGACGTACCCCGCCCCTCCACTGTGGTAACCCTGCTTTACTTGAGCCCTGAAATGATGTCCGAAGTAAACAGGTTCCTCATGCGAATGTGACTTCAGTAAATAACGAAGGTTTTCTAGTATAACGTAAGTGTCGTCATCAGCTTTTAAGAACCAATCAGCGTCATTGAAATGTTTGTCGTACACGTACTTAAACGCTTGCATACTTTTTTCCGTAAGATGATCCCGTCCCTCGGAGACGTTGAGCCCCACGGTCGGGAAGCTGGTGTCCGTAGTTGAGCTGATGTATACAACCACGTTACATCGCGTGGCCCACGTGCGTTTTACGGAAACAGTCTTATACTTAAGATTTGCAGGGCATGTCATTATCCAGCACAACACACGTACTTCCTTCTTCAAACGACTAGCAACATCGTCATCATCTACAAAGAACATAACATATACAGGTAGATCTATTAATACACTATACTGGTAGCCACTTATATCTCAATATTAAGTTTAGTAGACAAATAATGGTTATATCTTAACGTCCAACTACAATTAAACAATCAAAATTAACGAATGTCTCTTGATATTGCTATTTTTTTAAAAATAAATATAAACATTAGTTCTGCAAAGACAACGTAAGCAAACGTTTTGAAAAAAAACGTTGATATTCATTCATACCTGAAACATGAAACATTTAACTAAAAGCAATCGAAACTCTTTTTGTTGAAGCCGTTGAAGCCATGACAAACTGGCTTCAAGATAAGCGAGATATTTAAAAATTCGAGTCTTTCTCATGGATATTAATGTTACTTCGAAACAAACACTTAACATTATTAAGCTCCTAATACCAAAATACCAAACCTGCATCCATTTGAGACTGAAATCTCCGAATAGTTGATTTTGTCGTAGAGGTGACATTTTTCGTCTCTATGGTGATCGTGCTCGTCCCTTCAAGTTGACTCGAAGACAACTCATCCTTCTTTGTATCAACGACGTATCGAAACAGGTTGATGTCAGGCATCTTGACATTGTATTTTAATGTCATTTGTGATGTCACGATAAACCCTATTACAGATATTATACTAACAGTCATGAGACTGCAGAACACGACATGCAATAATCTCCATCCTGTAATGAAGATAAACGTAATTAATAGGATTTTATATTATTGATGAATGAATATATCTATTTGTCAAATTTTAAGGATCCCGAACCAATGCCTTCAAGTGGTAAAAAGAAGATGTGATTTAACGGCATAATTATTGCTTTGTTAAATGAGTCATGCTTACGTTGAGAAGAAATGTTATGAAAAAAATGAAAGCGGAATAAAAAAAACTCAATATATAAATAAAGACATTGTCATTCTGTGTGCAAAAATTTGCAACGAAACAGATAGGGATTCAAATCATGGATCTCAGTCTCGAACTATCACTCTAACCAACGGAGCTAAGTAGTAAACAGCCCCCGCCCCAGTTATTATTTTTATGACTACGGTTCGCTTGAGGTACCGAAATTACTTGTTTTATAGTAATATTGGTTCACTTCATGTACTTTGATACAAGTTCGTGTTGAGTACTAATGAATGAATACAAATTGCTCACTGATACAAGTGTTTCTCTCTCCGTCACAGCTTTCATGTTCTTTCGTGTTTTGAACACGGAACAATATTCAAAACGAAATTAAAAAGGGGCGTTATAGTTTGCACGAACACTACAGTGGAGTTCTTTTTTTGTTTTTCCAGCGGTGGTTACAGGGATCCTTAACATGAAATCAACACATTTAAAAGCAAGACACAACAAGACAAGAAATACAAATATAAAAATCAGTTCGCTCTGCAGAGTCTTTTTTTGTGTGCAAAAGATTGGATTTAATGTGAATTAACAAAACACGTATTAACAAAGCAAAGCGAAATAAAAAAAACAATATTTTTGAAAGTATGGTTAAAGATTTTCTTTTTTTATAAAATATCTAACGAAGAGTCGTTTTACACACATGGCAACCTTTGTGGTAGATCTTTATTTTAAACACTAGTGATTAAACTACGCAGAAATAAAAAAATAAATAAAAAAATAATGTACACTGCATCATGACATTATTGTGTCTATTTCGAAGAAATTGTTGATATGAAAATATATTTGGGATAATTATTTTCTGGACTGTACTCTCAGATTTCTCATAAGTTCCCTTTTGTATAAAGAGTGATCTTATATTTTAACATTTTTATTTTCATGCCTGAATCATTAGCTATATGGTGAATTTTCAATTGGTAGTTGTATTGGTATAATAATAATAATTGAATTCTGTTTTGATAATTTAATTCCCGGTACTTTTGCCAATGTGTTCAATCATCTAACACAATGTACGTCTTTAAAACAACATAATCTGCATTCATTTGACACAAAGATGCGATACACTAATTAGAATTAGAAATGGAATGTAAGAAATTGTCTTGGCAAATTTATTTCTGTTTTTCTTATTTATCAATGTATTTCACAAACGTGTTTGTTTGTTTGTTTTGGGTCCAACGTCCTCGCAACCGCCAGGGTCAAATGAGGACAGAGGACTGGGGAGACCACCGCCTGCAACAGGTATATTCTTGATTTCTCCATTGTCTCCTAATTAGAAGACAAGGAAGACACCACCTCCGATTCGGCAGGTAAACTACTATAGGCAATAGAAGTAGCAACTGTTTGGATCTGATAGTCGTAAGTGACCTTCCTTATCTTAAACCTGAAACACGTGCGTGGTCCGTGACACACAAAGCGGTTAACATATGTCGCTTACAACGTCTTTCAATTTTGCCGCCGCTTTGTAAAACGCATGATAGTGTCGTGTGGACAATGAACCAAGTGTTGCCACGAAGGATTGAAGTGTCTGGTGATACCTGGTGCTTTCAGCAATATTATGAAATGAACCAAGTGTTGCCACGAAGGATTAAAGTGTCTGGTGATACCTGGTGCTTTCAGCAATATTACGACGTAAAATATCACGTCAATTGCTATGTAAAACCATGTGGAATCCACACCCAATTGCTTCAAATATGTAGACAGCTTGTGCATGCGTTTTACGGGATGCATACATTTATGCATTTGGCTATGACTGTTTATGATCACACAATGACATCGATAATTATAAATTTGTTAGGGTCTGCATTTTCATTGGACAAGACGTGGTCACAGTTATGTCAATATTTCAATACATTTCCCCGATGAAGTCTTTTAAGAAACATTAGGTCACTATTCCCTTTGAACACGACATTTAAATTGTAACTTAACGAACTTTGTAATCAAATGCAGTACTTTCCGTTTGACTACTTCGTTCATTCCATGTTGTAAAAAGACAATGTAAGATTAAATATAGCAAGCATTCATATAACATTTGTTCCGATCAATTGCTTACTGAACTAATATCTGTGATAGTTTAGGTAAATTTATTTATACAACTGTGTGTGACATTGCTGCATGTTAAGTTTCGCCTTTTTCCTCCCCATAAAAAGGGCGAATTTATCATTACAGCGAATATTTATTAACAATATTACATAAAGTAATTCATTATGATGGGCGAAATTAACATTTGGCAAATATCGATTTGAACGGCGAAGGGCGAAAATTTGAATGAGTGAAAATTCCCCGGGATACTGTTTCATAACTGTTTTACCAATATTTGATATAATTTAATTGATATCTCTAATCATTTTCTTCAGGTTGGTAAGTACGGATTATGAAAAGTTCTTTTTACACAACCAATAATATTTTCTCTGTGACGTTTCGATGACTAATACGATATGTACACTGTCACCTTCATCAGACAAATGACCAGTGAAGCGTATGCACACTCAAAGGTGTAAAATGTGTACGAGTGTCCACAAAATCGAGGTCGATTCGGCTTCGCAGAAGCGTATGTACAATAGTTGTTATATATGTTCCGAAATGACTCAATTCAGTTACGCTTTGTTTAATACTTGGTCAAAAATACAATCTTATTGGTTGTGTAAAAAGAACTTTTCATAATTGATTGATATCTGCTGTGTAACTATAGTATATTTATGCTATGTAGATGTATACTTTAACGTTAACGTTGAGCAAGGTATGGTTTTCTGCTCGCCAATGATTTGTTAAAGTGATACATATTCACGTTGGCAAAAGATTATAGTTACCGTTTTTGCAGAAGTAAAGATATCATTAATCAAAAAGATTTTTCCTGATAGAGGAAAAATATAGATAAATAAAGTATACAGTAACCCATTGTATGATGGTATGCTTACCACCAATGGAAATAACATATAGAAAAGTAAAAAATGTAGTTGGCTACATTCTGACGTAATAACCAAAGAAAAAAGTAAAAAGCCACATGAGATACATAGTTTTCGAGTTCACAAGAAGCAAATATATCCCTGTAATTATCGATGCTGAAAAATTTCTTTCGAATCGTTTTTTTTCTTACTCACTATAGCAACAGTGTTGAAAAATGCTAGAAGAAAAATAGTGTTCTATTCTTTTTATGAATATATTATTTTCGTTTTGATCGTAAGGTAGACAAGAAATATAATAATTAATATCTTGGATTAAGATAAAGAAAAGGTATGTTGTAATTGAAACCCTTTGGTTGGAATGTCGGTAAATCTTGAGTGTTCTCTGATAATACACCCCTATCCTCAGGGAAATATTCTTTTGTGATAATATTTCACCGTGACAGTCTCTTACCTAGAGAAAGGCTTTCTTGCATATACAGACAATAATTATCTGTTAACTAGAATATCTAAAAAATCATACAAATTAACATACAATGTAATTGATAAAGAACTGGGATACGTACCTGGTCGTGATAAACTAGCCATGCCATAAAGCAGAGAATGATAGACTACACCAAACTAGTATATCATATAAAGTAAACTGAAGTGTGGTATGAAGAGCTGCATCTGTCGCTATGCTCATCCTCTTGTTCATTGTTTGCGCAGAAAGGAAAAAACAACTGTCACATATACTAAACAGGATCAATAGTCTTCGTCCATTGTTGTCCCCTTGTAAGGTTAAGGGGCGATATGAATCAATTGAAGTGCTGTAAGACAAATATGGTATATATTGCGGAATCGTATTGTTTCCTTTCTGCCTTTGTCTTTGCGACACAGAGGAGGCAAACGTGATCTTCCAACCCCCTCCTCCACCGCCCCAACCACCTTAGACCTCTATCTTTACAAAAAAAGTATTCAAATCTGCAGGTAAATGAAGACTGTTTACAAATGTTATGGTCACCATCATGACTTCATTAGGAAATATATTTATATAAGTAATTTGAAGGTCGGTATTTTTATGCTCATCACTGATCATTGCTATAATAGTCGCTACGACAAATAATAATAATATATAATAATATTAATAATAATAAAGGCTTTCTTTATTCTTGATAACCTATTGAGCATGAAGCTCATCTTACATATGGTCAAGATACAATGTATGATAAAATGTACAATATTTACAGCTATGATGGCGTGACATTACTTAGATTGACCTTAACTTACATGAGACTGTCGTCTATGAAGCGGACGACGCTTGTCTTTCCGGAACTCCTGGTCTTATTCTCGTTATTCTTGTCAAGAGTATCTATGTGAAGAGGTTCTCTTTGATCCTTTTTATATCATAGTTTTATCGATTTGAGACTGTCGTCTATGATGCGGACGACGCTTGTCTTTCCGGGACTCCTGGTCTTATTCTCGTTATTCTTGTCAAGAGTATATATGTGGAGAGGTTCCCTTTGATCCTTTTTATCTCATAGCTTTATCGATTGCTGGTATAAATTACAGTTTCAGTGTTCTTATGTTGTCTTATCTACTTCTCTTATACATACACTTTGTTGTGGATGTTGTCAGCTATTATAAACCCTGACGGTAGTCCGAATATTTTGAATCGGTCGATATTATACTACCGTATGCAGATTACATTTGTGTATGATGATACTTGAAAGTCGTAATATAAGTGTGGCAAGTATAAAAAACAGTCTAACAACATATTCTTACTTAAAAGGTCAAAAACAAATATTTTACAAAGCCATCGTCTCATGGCGAAGTGATCTGACGTTTCTTTAAATTCAATTTGTTGTTGATACCCACTTCTTTTAAGAAAAATTGATGTTTTAGTTAGAAGGTACTGTCCTCGTGAAGGAAAACGTGACCCATTTTCAATGATGTGGCATTGTGTGATATCGGCTGTATGCTCCCAAGGGAGTTGAGAAAGATGTTGGCTGATTGCAAAGGCCCTATAACCACGGATGATAATTTGTGAACCGCTTTGAGACGACCTACGAACTAGGTTGTAATAAAGCGGTATATTAGAACCTCCAATTATAATTATAAATCACTCAATTGTAATGTCTAATCCATAATCATGATATGTTTGGGTTGTCACAAAAGCATCCACGACTTCATTCATATATCATTATGACATTTTGATAAACCTAATGTATTGAAAAACAAGCTAATGTTTTTGATAAAGCATAACGACTCTTCGTGAGGTCTATGTTTGTACAATAGGTTTTATGTAAGTTCTGACCGTGTAGTTTTGAGCTAAAAATTGGAACGTTGCTACTGTATGAACAGCAATTAGATAACAAAGGAAACCAATGTTTAACCTACTAGAAACTTCCCAAGGTACATTAATTGCTGTTAACTGAACAATTACCATGAGAGCTATCAAATATAACTACACAGTTTATCGATCTCTACAGATTCTAGAAATATACTTGTAGCATTCTAGAGCCTAATTTCAGCATCTTCATTATCAGCTGATTTTATTTTATACATTTTTTAGTTAATATCGTTTTGATTCGTGTTTTGATATATTAAATCCTATAACACGCCTTTTGTTTCATATTGATCCACATAACATTTCAAAACGAAACTCTAAAATTATAAAAGCTACTTTACGCATTGCTACGGCTGTTGTCATAGTCGCATGTTGGGAAGTGCTAAACAATTAGGTTTATATCATAAGCACAATTTCTATAGTACGGTGTGTTAGCGACAGCATTATCAAATGCCAATCTCGACTGACTATTAAGTGGTATTGGCAAATATATGCAAACTATCGTAAGAAAAAATGGAAGTTTGGTCGTGTTGACACGTGGCGGCAAGCAATTTAAAACATCTTTAGAATAAATCGGCTAATATATACGCGGTATTGGATGATTGAAAATCCTTTAATCAACTTATTCATATAGCGTTATCCTTGATTACTGCAATCCATTTCATTTATTTTAATTCTCCAGTAACAGCATAATGCAACAGGTTTATATACTGAAGAGTGTGATGGAAAATGTACAGATTTTTTTTTACTGATATCTATTTGTTTTCAAATGCAATTTGACACTGATGTCAGAAAACGGTTATGATATGATAAATGGGATACATTTTTGCAATAATCAAAATGTTTGAGTAATTGTAAATAAATGATACCGGCAAAAATATAGATAAATCTATTTTCTACATGCATGTTAATAAAACAGGGAATCACGTAGGTGTTTTGTATTCGATGCTCTTTTGAAATTAAAGGAGTAAAATCTTATATATGCAAGCGGCTTGTTATATCAAACTGGACTGCAATTAATTTTCCCGATACTACAAGATTTGCATCAAATTAATGTTATTTGGAGATATCACAAGGCCAAGTATTATATTAATCTTAATATTACACAGTTTATAAGTCAAGTGAAAAATAATAAAAGCACGTGTGTCGGTAAAAGGTCGTCAAAATATGTTGGCGTTAGATTTATCAAGAAAAGAGTGAACAAAAACTCCGAAGATTATCGAGTGTCACCGAAACTATATTTCGTACTCATAATCGCTAAAACAAGGGCAAACTATGAACAAATAAAAAAAAATACACAGAAACTCTTAATGAAGTACTGGGATAATAAAATAAGACCATGCGTTCCGGAAGGGTAAGCGTCTTATGTTTGATCGACAATATCCGTTGTGTAAATTTAGGTCAAATCCAAGTAATTTCATTTCTTTATTTGGATGACAATGGTAGTAACAACAAAACAACAAGACACATTTACGAACATTATCACAAACATTGGCTATCACATCACACTAGAAAGTAGCCTATTTCCCAATGAAATCTTTATTGCTACAATGAAACTTGTCCCTATTCTACATAAACTGACATCTTTTGAAACTCATTTTTGTCAGTGTGACCGTCAGATGTCAAAGGCATTATTAGGTAGTTAAAGGTCTGTTAATAAAAATCAGCGTTAATAATGATGCAAACCCCTAACAGTAATGTTCGGAGAACGAGTTCTTTTGTAAATCAATGACTGATTATAAAAAGATAAAAAAGGAAGGAAATTGCGGGTTGAACGAAATGAACTGCATAAATGTTTATCAGAAAGTATTTATTTCCCTAGTGATAATTTATACTGAAAAAAACATTTAGGCTTGACAACATCGAAGTCCATTTCCTGTCTCACACGAAGACATAAATTCAAACAAGGACAATATTGATTGTAACATAGGAGTTGTTTACGGACAGAGTTACGAAATATTTTTTAATCAAGACAATATAATGAAACTAATGTAAACGGATTTTTTTCGAAAATCCAGTTTTGAAAGCCTGATGACAGATAATAAATATATAAATCATATGTCATATGTAAACAAATGAACCATTATTGAGCTACACGTGTAATACATAATACCAAAACGTCTGACGTATATACATCAAACATCATGTGTAACACCACACTTCTCGTTTATATACCACACATCACGTGGTTATACCACATGTCTCGTGTAAAAACCACAGATAACCTGGTTATACCACATGTCTCGTGTAAAAACCACAGGTAACCTGGTTATATCACACGTCTCGTGGTTATGTCATACGTCTCGATTATATACCACACATCACGTGATTATACCACATGTCTCGTGTAAATACCACACATCACGTGGTTATACCACACGTTTCGTTTATATACCACACAACACGTGGTTATACCACACGAAGCGTGTTAATACCGCGCATCACGTGGTTATACCACACGTCTCGTGACAATTTCATATAACACGGGGTTATATCACACGCCTCGTGTATAAACCACTTATCACGGGGTTATACCATATATACGTCACGTAAATATACCACACATCACGTTATTACACCACAAGCGTTATGGCACACATATCATACTGAAGCAAATAATTATATTGATAACGCAGGCAAAGGAATTTGTCTTTTTTGAGGATATCAACCACTTTACTAAGACAGAAATATGAACAATTATCAATTAAAAAAATAAACAATCACCGGGAAACAATACTTAATTAAAACTACGTAAGAGGAAAACCAGTTATTGCTTATATCATATGCTGATGTTTACGTATATCCCTTCGGCCGGCTAGTTATGGAAGGCATAATGTAATAAAACAAAAATCATCTTGAAATCGAAATTAACACGGAGTCAATTTCACAAATTACCGACCTCCTCGTGATGATGTTATGATTCAACAAGCTACAGGATATAGGGTAAAATATCATCTTATTTTTTTATATTTTTTTTTACGGATAAAGTAAATAATTATATTCCACGAATAATATACCTATCATATATCGTCCACGTTTGTTCACTACACACTTCCTACATTGTATGTATTTATCTAACGCATCATCTATCGACTTTACGTTTCATGTATATAAAACAATTCTTTAACTTATACTAAACATTGTAATTGTGAGATGTTGAACGAACTTCATACTCAAAACAATGGAAGCAAGGAAGTTATCTATGTACTAGGAAATTTGATATACAACTTACCAAACAAGAACTACGAAAATTGTAGAGATTTTATGCATCCCAAGGGTATACATGTAACACATTGACTCATTCGACGTTGTAAGTTGATTCAGGCAATCTATTTTAACTGACTATATAATGCATTGCCAAATATAGTTACTGCTAAAATATTATGACGCTAGGAAGAGGAAGTATTGAGACCTAGTTAGTTCATTTAAGGAAAAAGGTAAACAGGCATAACGGACTTCGTGTCAGATGATCATGCAATGAAATTAACACGATACGTTTTATTGGTTCCGACAGCATCGATAATAGCCTATATACATACTAGGAATCAATGCTACACTTGTACATGACCACATAGACTACAGGGCATAAGGAGGTGTGAGCGAAAAAGACTTTAACTGAAAATGGATTTACTTATTATGAAATCCACATTCACACTGATAGCGGTACTTCAATCCGGATTGATTCTCCCGACTTCCGTTGCTGGTATGTATATTTTTTTATTTATTAAAAGGTCGACAGGACACCATATAAGATAGTTTAATTCCAAACCAATGATGGGTTTTTTCAGTTTGTTAACCATCGTATGAATGACGTTTATTGTGACTGTATGTTAATTTGGTAATAAGCAACGACGTTGAGTTGTTTTACTTAAATTGTATATACAAAAATGACTTTGTGTATAATTGTGTTTAATTGTGTTTAATTTTAAAGATTGAAATGCATTACGACTAAGTTGTCTGGTAGTATATACAGTATTAATGACAACTGTCTGTGTTGGTATGGTTTGTTTGTTATACATGACGTCTGTCTCTGTAGGTATGGTTTGTTTGTTATACATGACAACTGTCTCTGTAGGTATGGTTTGTTTGTTATACATGACGTCTGTCTCTGTAGGTATGGTTTGTTTGTTATACATGAC
>NW_018407755.1:156432-327317 GCF_002113885.1 Mizuhopecten yessoensis | reverse complement strand
GGTATGATTTGTTGATATAAATGACGACTATTTGTGTTGGTATGATTTGTTGATATAAATGACAACTGTCTGTGTTTGTATGTTTTGTTGATATAAATGACCACTGTCTGTGTTTGTATGATTTGTTGATATAAATGACCACTGTCTGTGTTGGTATGGTTTGTTTGTTATACATGACGACTGTCTCTGTAGGTATGGTTTGTTGATATAAATGACGACTATTTGTGTTGGTATGATTTGTTGATATAAATTACAACTGTCTGTGTTGGTACGGTTTGTTGACATAAATGACGACTGTCTGTGTTGGTATGTTTGCTGATATAAATGACGACTGTCTGGGTTGGTACGGTTTGTTGATATAAATGACGACTGTCTGTGTTGGTATGTTTGCTGATATAAATGACGACTGTCTGTGTTGGTACGGTTTGTTGATATAAATGACGACTATTTGTGTTGGTATGATTTGTTGATATAAATGACAACTGTCTGTGTTGGTACGGTTTGTTGATATAAATGACGACTGTCTGTGTTGGTATGTTTGTTGATATAAATGACGACTGTCTGTGTTGGTACGGTTTGTTGATATAAATGACGACTATTTGTGTTGGTATGGTTTGTTGATATAAGTGACGACTGTCTGTGTTAGTATGGTTTGTTGATATAAATGACGACTGTCTGTGTTGGTATGGTTTGTTGATATAAATGACGACTATTTGTGTTGGTATGATTTGTTAGATATAAATGACAACTGTCTGTGTTAGTATGGTTTGTTAGATATAAATGACGACTGTCTGTGTTTATAACTGGTTCGAGGCTATTTTACCAAATAATTATTCTCTAGCAATTACATTTTAATAAACATTTTCGTACTTTAAACAATTTAACATTTGTGTACTGCCTGCTCCATACTACAAAATTGAAAAAAATCAAAACAGGAAATCAAAGAGAAAAGATATTTCTCCTTCGTTTTGCAAACCCAAAATTATAAAGTTGATTTATGGCAATCTCGGAAATATCTTTTTTTACTGAGATAAAAAAAATAGACCAAGTATCACACATTAGTGTATCTGTCGTAAAATAAAACACACTTTCCGTGCCTGAGGTAAAATATGATTAATGGAAAAATGTCCACTGTTTGCGTCAAGGTTCTGGTTTCAGCAATGTTTATGAAACCAATGCCAGGACCGCGTATGTATGCACTTCACCTTGGCCTGCCAAAATAAAGGGTTGTATTCTTTTAGTATACGCGTGTTAAAAGTGTTTGGTAAAATTGTTTAGTAGACAACATCTTTACTATGAAATGACGAACTAAAGTCAGTATAATTCCATAATTGAGTTCATGTTTTCAACTTCGTTGAATTGAATGATCTATCAAAAATACTTTTTTATTGACACAAACTATAAGAACGCATGTGAAATCATGTTCAGGTTCCTGTCAACAGTTTTGTTTACGAACACAGGACGTGACGTTTTCTATAAACCGTTAGTGTGTTCATGGGAGGTTTGCACTGCAACAGGATTTCTAGTCGATACTGACCTTTTGAGTTTCATAGATGTGTGATTAAATCTAAACTGTTAGAAGATGACTCGTCATCATAAGTTAAATCATACATTTATATATTAGTCGTCATTTTAATTTGTAATAAATAATAAAAATGGAAAAAATATTTCCTGAAAATGCATACAAGCTGAGATATGAACAAACATAACGGCATACAATGAGGCTAATTTTCAATCGTAGGCTTTGCAGCTATCGCGTCGTTGACACGGCACATGAACTTGTTTTTGTAGTAGATCGGTTGGTGGACTTTCGTGCGTTAAGTCTATTTAAATGTTCACAAGTCCCGTATTGATTTTCTCCTGTAATTGAAAACAAGTCTCTGAAAGATAGCAATATAAAAGAAAATTCGATTGTGATAACACTTAAATTAAATCAAATTTAAGCTCAAAAGCTTTGATCAATCTAACACGAAATATTATGAAAAGTTCTTTTTACACAACCTGTCATATTCATCAGACAAATGACCAGTGAAGCGTATGCACACAAAAGTGTAAAATACGTACGAGTTGTCCACAAAATTGATGTCGACAAAGTAGAAAACAGACCGTAGCTGAATCGGTACATACATAACAACTATTGTACATAGGCTTACAGCGTCATCGATTTTGTAGACAACTCGGACACATTTTACATATTTGTGTGCATACGCTAATGGTCAGTTGTCTGTTGAACGTGACTGTGTACATACCGTCATACTTGTCATCCAGACGTCACATAGAAACTATTATTGGTTGTGTACAAATACTTTTTCATGATCCATACTTGTCAACCTGTAGACAGGTACCGGCGATCGCTTAGATGAAATCTAAATCAAAACAACAGAACAAACTACTGATAAGTGGTGAAGGAAAGAGCTGCGTACATCTCATTGCTGTACCGACACATATCATGTTTATATCATAGTCCTATGTTTAAAGTAGTCACACGTATTTAACACATGAGAACCTTGTAATTCATGAAGGGCGTCAAGGTCATCTTTTTTAGAAACTTGATTGCACTCCTTGAAGCAAGTCTCACAGAAATGTCATGTAAAATATATAAGAAATGGGTTAAATAGACTTACAAATGGTTATTTAAGAAGCACAAGATGATATTTAATTTGAAGTAGGCAATATAATTTGAACTTTTAGCGTCATTGACCTTTGTCACATCGAAAGCAGGTCAATGTCATAAATATAAAATATAAAATCTTCAGCAAGCCATACATGTTTGACTGTAAGCAACGTGATTCTATAGAAGTTAGATAAAAGACTGTCACTTAAGGTGCGTTTACTGGGTTGTTTAGTTTCTAAGACTTAAGGGTCCCTGATCAACAGTCAAATTCTTTAGATAAGCATTGTAAACCGTTTTTCCGGCAATACCTTAGCTTTGGTAAATCTATTCTGAAAAGAGGACCATACTTTGCTGGACTTTTATGAAGAAATAACTTTTGCGGCGAAATTAACACAAAACAACCATCAACAGTGATCTGAGATAGAACAGGAGTCTATGCCAGGGGTTCGGATTGCTATAATATCATTCTAATCAATTAAGCTACCTGGTCCAATGACGTTTCATGGCAAAATTGCACTACATCGATATCAAAATGAAATAAATGAACGAGAGTCATTCTATTATTGTTTATGAACAATATATGTTTAGGTAATCGCAAAAGCATCGACATGCCTATAATATTATAAACAGGAATCTTAACGAAATAATGATACTAACAGCCGGCTGATCAATAAGCTACTGTTCCAGGCTCGCACAAATCATGAAACTGAAACAGGTAGCACTATTTCACACAAATAAAGAATAGATTGTCTAGTCATGGAAACATTGACGGAATTTAAAGACCGCAGTCAATTGTTTAATAACTCAAGCATTCATGAAAAGCTGTTTTTGTTTTAAAAGTAATATTTTAGGAAAAAGTAATATTCACTAAAGAGAACACGTTTTATTGGTCGTCATTTCATTAATTTCCTATTGTTATATACCGGAATGATGATAAAATATTCATACGAGAGATGAAAAAATCAACATGATACTATTCGATGCCCGACCAGATTTTAGTGATAAAAGTGACGGCTGGGAAACATGCTTTCCTAATAACGGAGATTGATTGATTTTCCTAACTTTTTCTACTGTTATGCATACTGTTTTGTTTGTTCGAGCATGGAACTATATGACATGGGGGGTTTATAGTTTCAAATGAATTATTTATAAGTATATCGTCATGTCATATCGACTGTCTGTGTTGGTATATGAAAGTTTGTACATATAACGACTGTTCAAGATTACGGCACTGTGTTGTATTCTGAGCAAGATACTTTACTCCTCTTGTTCCAGTCTACTCAGGTGTTAATGAGTACGTGGTTGGGCAGTGCTAACTGAATTGTAGAATGCTAGCTGTGAGCGCCGAAATGGTAGCACCGGCTGTATGCTCCCCAGAGAGTTTAGAAAGATATTGGCTGGTTGCAAAGGCCCTATAACCATGGATAATAATTTGTGAACCGCTTTGAGACGAACTTCGAACTAGGTTGTGATAAAGCGGTATATAAGAACCGCGATTTATTATTATTATTACAAGCTAACCGGTTATAAGATTTATATATATATTTTCAATGCCGCCGTGACTATTCTCCATAATTATGCTTATTGGAGATTTAAAAGAAACTGTGGTTAGGTATACATGTAGCAAACACTAGTGAAAGCAAGTTTTTTTTAATTTTCTATAAAAGCACTGGATCAGCCCAACAGAACTCAAAATGGCGACTTGAAGTAGCAAGGCGGATTAAATTGGAACTTTAATTGTGAATACTTCGGCAAGTAAACATTGTTCACAAAACCCATGTGGTCTGTTTATCCAATTTAGTCAAGATGTACTTAGATCAGTCGTTGTTTAGTCGCTAGGGTCATTCACAAAAAAAAATAGTATCATTATATAAACTTATTGTAATTATTGTAATTACTATTATTATTAATATAAAGTACTTGCCGAGTTTTCATTTACTAAATAAAATGAAATGATAAAAATAGAACATGAACAACACATGCAACGAACTTGTTAGACAACAGTAACATTTATTCTGTTGAAAAAGACGGCAGTCTATGTTGGTATAATCAGTTTGATATCAATTTTTGTGCTGACATCATGTTTAACATCTTACAGTTCCCTGTGTTGGTATGTTCAGTTGATTGTTAACATTTGATTTTGTAAGAAGTTGACAGTAGTTCTTATTGTTTGCTTTTATGTAAGTCTGAATACATGTGCAAACGTCCCATATAGCTTTTCAGTGGCTTACTTACTTATTCGTCACAATAGCTGATTCTTGTATTATGAGCATATTTCAGACATGGGAATCGAATCGATATCGACAAATATTTAGACGAGTGCCTTCTATACTAGCGGAAAAAAGAAACTGTGCATGCGGAGAATTGTTATAGAACATGTATTACCAACTGTATATACATGAAAATTCATACACATGACCGAGTATGACACATACATGTACTATCCGTGTGTCATTGACAGTTTTTCCCGTGCATTTTCTCTCTATAGGCGTTGACCAGTTTGCACGTAGTCCCGTCCAGCCATCCAATTCGACAATGAAAGTGTATTTTTCAACTGTTGGGTCACTCTGTTGAGACCAGTGAACAGTAAAAACAGCATTATAGCGTTTTAATTTGTGATTAATGGTATACCGAGGCTCAATGAAAATGACCGCCTCCGGATTATTGGTATGCTCCAAGCTGGTATGGTCCAAGCCGTTGTCTCCACACGTTTTCATGTCCATAGAAACACAATCCGGGATTTGTGGAGACGACATCAACAGTTTGGCCACGTCGGCGATCGACCTCGTGCGGGACGTCCACGTGTGACGTCACGTCAACAGGACAACCATATTCGGCTTGTCCATTTGAGAAATCGCTTCCAAACGGCAAGTTTGACTGCACGGACAATACCTGGTTTGCTACCAATAAGCCCGAGAATTGTACAGAACCGATCGCGTGATCGAGCTATCCGTCCGCGACGTCCTGCAATCCGCCCAGTTCTTCTGCATTCCGCCATCCCAATATGCTCTAGTAAACTAAATCTGGTTGCTCCAGGTGAAATAGTATAGAAAATATATCCCTGCCAAACTTCTTCTTGGACGGAAGGACGGATGGAGTGCAAAGCTACCCCTCCACCTCCNCCCCCCCCCCGGCACTGGTGGTGGACAAATGAGTCTGCTGCAACCATTGCAATATTTAGGATCTTTATATTTATTTCTTCTTTTGATCACCTTTTATTTCCTAGTACCTTGCTTCATGGGCGGTTTGGTCGAGTGGTTAACGCTTCGGCCTTCCACGCGGGTTCAATCCTCGAAGTCGTTGCACGCATGGAATATCAGAGAAAGTGTTTTTCTCCTGTCAAAACAAATCCAACAACCCAGGTTGAGTATAGAATGGTCTGTGGTGGATGTTGGGATATATGTGCTGTAGCATTTAAGTGAGGTGGCAATATAAACAATGCCGTTGGAAGCACGGCCCCATTGCAAACATAACACAAAACATCTCCAGCACACACGCAGGCACACACACATAGGGATATATTAACCAGGTGGCATAGGACTAGTAGTTAGCGCCTGATAAGGCAGCTCCTGCGAATCCTCGAAAATTGTATACAAATTGTATTGTTTAATGTACATGCTAATTGTATTTACTGTATATCTATGTACTATAACGCGCTTTAGAGTGGCTTATGTTAGCTAAATAAGGCGCTATATCAAATATTATTGTATATTATAATTTGACAAAAACCTACATTCTGGCTTTAATGTTGAGCGTTCGCCAAGGTGTGGAAGGCAATGGGTTCGGTCTCAAGGCCTGGACATATCAAAGGCATAACAAAATGTAGTTGTTTTTTCCCTGCTTATCGTTCAGCATTTATGGGAATTGCAACAACTGGTTCACCCGTTGTAAGTATGATGTGACCAGAGGTGTCTTTGACATGTTATTTAAGTGAGATAGCACTATACAGTCGGCATCAGATCCGCGCTTTCACAAGGAAGTGAATACACCAACATACCCTGCCTCCGGCACACATAATGTATGCGCATGCATTAATCCACAACACAGAAGGGGGTACGTCCTTAAATGACCTAAACGGTTGATACATATGGAGGACCAATCCATCTAGGAATTACAACTGCGAGGCATTAAACATGATGCCCTTTTAATGTCAATGATAAAATTAATAGGGGAAGTTAATATAAGCAAGTCAAAAACGTGGAAATCTTCTTCGCGATTGTAATAAATGCTGTTGAAACACTTACCTTAATAACTGTAATGTTTGGAATACAGTGAACCAATGCAGCAGTAGAAATGTCTAAATCAATGTCAATACTTTCAAGGGGGAATGGACAAATTAATCCATTTTCTATGCAAAAAGAAATGACGCCACTCTACTTGGTCTGCCGATTTTGTCGATCTGATGAACTTAATTGCTTAACATCGTTTATATGTACAACGTAGGTGACTTGTTTTTGTAGGACTATTTTTTGCTTTTGCAATGTTACAAATCTTGCATTAATCTTATGTAATTTGAAAGTTTCACTTGGTGTAATTGAGATCGATGTTAATGTAACACAGTTTTTCAATTAAGTAGCAACGCTAAAAGTGCACGTGATCCACATACGTCGCAAAAAATACCTGTTGTGAACTGTAGCGACTACATGTAAGCGTACACAACCTTTACAAGTTAAGAGGTGGCAACATGGAGACGTGGAAAGAAGAGAGGTGTATTTTAAAGTTTTTAAGTCATTTACCACAACACACGTATTATCAGAGAAAGAGTTTTTGAATCAATAACTGAAGATAAAGTGAAAATTATGCAAACAACGGATTGATCGGTATTTTCTTTTGATGATCCTAACGATATAAGCACCACAGCTTATATACATATTAATCATAAACAAATCTTCGAAAACTAAGTATTTAAGGCATAGAACTCTATTCCAGCACTCAAAAATGAAAAGAATTTTCGCTACATCAATTTGTATGTCGAGGGCATATTCTGGTCTCAAAGGAAGTGACACTGTGGTTAATTGAAATTGATTAAGACAGGATAATATTTAAATGTCAATAAAACCGTTACTCGAACTCAAAATGTATTATCGTCGGAGAATATATGAATTAAGAAACGATTTACTTTGGGCTCTTTTGAAATCTTAAAACTAGAATGAAACCAGGTGTTTCGGAAGGGAAAGCGTCTTATGATTCATCAAAGACAACCACCATGTAAATTTAGGTCAAATCAAAGTAATGTCTGATAACGAGTAAAGCAAGAACCACCGGTGTTATGACACTGAATCAACAAAGCACTCAGCAAGATAATAAAACAATTTACGTTCCTATCACACGAAGTAATAAGAAAGTAACATTGTACCAATGAGTTCACGATGGCGACCATACAATTTGACCAATGTTTTCATCAATTTGAATTTCTGCAATCCCTGTATTGTATTTTTTTTCTGACAGTATTCAACATTATAATGGAAATCACGATGTTTGAAGCAAGTTCTTAAAAACCGACTTAACGGCGAAATTTATGCACCTTGAGCTAGGGAATCAGGAATTAAATTTCAAGAAATGAAAAAAATCACGGTTGGAAACTAATCTTTCCTTTTGTCTTACAGCTTATAAGTCAGCCGTCCAATGATTTGAATGTAAACAACAAATTGATTGATATTTTCAGTTCATGTCTTATCAATGTAAAACGCCGTGGCTTGCACACGTACACATCACGAACACGTGTTTGTTGAGTATAAGAAAAATGCCGCTCAATATATTTGTATACCGAAGGCTACAGGAAAAATCATAGCCGTACGTTTAAAAACGGAAATCAATTTTTGTTACACTAAAATTGTTACATAATATAAACAAACAAAATTACACCAGAACTAATCAAATGTTATAAACATGTTCGACCTTTGGTAGATTGATGTTGACATAGACTGTCATCAAAAAAATCTTATGGCCTTTACACGTTAGGCAATCTAAAAGCCATTTTAAATGGCTCCAACCGTCAAAATCTTTAGAACTCGGTTAAAGGTTCAACACATATGGCAAGGTGACTTGAAAATAGACAAAATGAATTGAAGCTGCCAAAGCAAACTAAAGACAATAAATTGTGTAACCCTGAATATAGAGCTTATGGTTCTGTACCTGTCCATTAGGTACTTTAACAGTTAGTGTACGCCTGGCGTTGATCATCATACATGGTATATGACATCGATTCAACATTCCATCCTACCGTGCTTTTCTGACAAAGTGTTCTGTTATCGATTTTCTGTGTTTCATTTTTTATGATCAACGAAACAAGAACGAAAGGACCTTCGACAGTACAATGTATTAGTGTTATCTTAATGATAAATCAACAAATATTTTTGTTGCTGTTCTCAAAAGCATTTGCATTCTTTTTGATACTCCGGAGTAGTAATGTAATATTAATATTACAGATATAGGGGAATAGACAGTACCTATATAACCACACAGATCACGGGGAAAAAGCAGTGCACTACACTGAACCTGAAATAAAGAATAAAGTGGTGACTAAATGTAGTTCTGGAAATGTTGTGTAGAAATGTATACCGTTAGTTATTCTTCAGATCGGGATGATGTTTTCGACTTCCAAATTATGTAGATAGGTTGACGAAGGTAGCTATTATGTTTTGCAAAAGATAAACAATGAAATACCTGGGGAACTTTCGAGAAAATGTCCAGATGCTATCGTATAAACAAGGATATCATCGTACCTGACGCCTGTTTTCAATCTACCCGCTTTGTAATTTTCACACGAATCAGTGAGCACATTGATTGTACGTAAACAAGTAACTAGAGAGCTGTTAACTGTATCATTACAGTGGATTATACTTTAGTTGTTAATGTGTTAAGTCGTATTACATGTATACTATTCTCATAGTACGTCTCCTTACATTTGAAAAAGAATCTGTGAGAGATAACATTATCAAAGAGAGCGGCATAGTAATGGAAATTAAATAGATTTAGATTAAATTCAAATAACTTCGATAACAATGACACTTTATGTTTGTCTATTGTGCAAATATGCATACGACAGCGCTAATCAAAACCAAACAATTATTAGATAACATGTAACTTAACAATATATGTTGTACAGAAGTATTGCTTGTCTCTCTGAAACGAATGTCTTAAGGATAAGATATATATGTCGCAGCGGCTTATGAGTATGGTATCTATATATATATTGCTTACAGACAATAGGCAAAGAAGTATTAAATGATGACAAAATCCTTTCAATTTGATAATCACATATACTTTGTTATTAGAAAATTGTGATGACTTTCTCTTAAATGTAGTTTAAGGCAACGGGAACCAACAACACAAACTACTGCATACTATTAATATTGTTTCCCTTGTGAACGATTTGATAAAGCCCTTTTCAAAATAAAAAATCAACGTTTGAAAATACCCCCCCCCCCCCCCGTAACACATCTTATATCTCGTTCAGCTACAAATGTTTAGTCTATAATATTTACCACGATGCGCACGCATCACGTGAGAGAATAAAACAGTCGTCCATGATTGAAGTTGTTTGAGTTCCCCATCCAGCATCCAGTCGGTAGTTTAGATGATTACATCTATAGATTTAGTGCGGACATGAAACATGGTGTCAGAAGTGCCAGTCAGTAAATACTGTCGTTTTTTTTACTACGTCTGTAAGTAATGTCAATGAGTAGTGACGGTCTGAACATTTTGTGTGAAACATGCAACAGACGCTCAGGACCACGTGCTCGACGAGATCCCGCACTCTGAATCATCTGAATCAGATATTAAAAACAAGGGAGAGAGGCTTTATACTGTAAGTATAAATACAAATACTACAAGTATGGCTCTAGGACGGCTCCCTCCTCTGAGCAAACTGATCTTTAGCACCAAAACGGGGGCTAATCTTGCGGAAGATTGGAGGAAATGGAAGGAGGAATTTTTGCTGTTCAGCGAGTTGGCGCTAAAAGGAGAAGAGCAGATAGAAAAACTGAAAATGATGAAGTATCTTATTGGGCCTGAAGGTCGTGAGATATAAAATACTCAGAGATGGGAAGGGGATGAAACCATACGAACTGTTCAAAATGTATTGGATGTTTTTGACAGGTATTGTGAGCCAAAGAAAAACGAGACTGTGGAACGGTTTAATTTCAATATCAGAGTATAAGGGGAGGAAACTATGGAAAAATTCATCACGGATGTGAAGACTCTCTCCAAGACATGTAGCTTTGGTCAGAGATAAATTAGTTTGTGGTATTAGAGACACACATCTTCGAGAACGATTACTTAGGACAGCAAATCTCACACTAGATAAAGTTGAGGAAATGTGTAGAATAAGCGAAACAACAAAACAAAGTATAATTACATTAGACCAGGCTGCAACCATGTCAACAGTACACAGGATTAAAGAAAAGAAAAGGTTCACATGGACTGCAAAAACAACTTATAAACCAAACAACAGAGCAAATAATTCAGGGCAGGAAAAGAAACGCAAGTTCTGTGATAGGATGCATGAACACAAAAAGGAAAAGTGTCCGGCATACGGTCAACAATGCAGAAAATGTAAGGGAATGAACCACTAGTGAAGTGTAAAGAGTTCAAACCGAAACCTTATAAACAGCCATGGAGAGGAAACACACAAAAGCTGCACAATGTGGAAGAACAGTCTGACTGTAATGAAGATTATTTTGAACTATATACAATTACACAACAGAACTCAGAATTTATTGTGCATACAGTAAACACCAACAATCTGATGGCAAGGTTACATATAGGTAACCAACAGGTACAATTTCAGTTAGACAGTGGTGCACAGTGCAATATCATTCCTGAAAATGTAGTACCACACAACACAGAAGTAACCCCAACAACAACCACTCTAAAGATGTTTAACAAAACAACAGTTATTCCCAACGGAAAATGTATTCTCAAGGTTGTCAATCCAAAAAATGGCACTAAATTCAACCTAGATTTCTTCGTAGTGAAAGGAAACTACACACCACTATTAGGAAGCAGGAGTATGGTAGACATGGACCTGATTCAAGTTCGTTCACATTTTGGCAGTGGGCCAAACAGAAAGCGTCATGTCAAGTGCCTTAAGTATTAAGGACATCACTACAAGGTATGCTGACATTTTTGAAGGAAATGGCTGCTTAGAGGGACAGTATCACCTCATTACTGATGAAACGGTACCGCCTGTGGTACATCCTCCTAGAAAGGTGCCTATTGCACTTCGCGATAGAGTGAAAACTGAGCTGGAGAGATTGAAAGATTTAGGTGTGTTGACGCCTGTAACTGAACCTACACCATGGGTGTCGAGCATGGTTGTAGTTGTTAAACCCAACAAGCTCAGGATTTGTATTGATCCAAAGGATTTGAATAAAGCTCTGAAACGTAGTCACTACCCTCTACCGACAATAGAGGACATACTGCCAAAGCTCCACAATGAAAAGTCTTTAGTGTCCTTGATGCCCGTAATGGTTTCTGGCATGTTGAGCTTGATCGAGAAAGCTCACTACTAGCAACCTTTAATACACCATTTGGCCGATATAGATGGCTTAGAATGCCATTTGGTTTGTCCACAGCTCCCGAGGAATTTCAACGGAGGCAGGATCAAGCTGTTGAAGGCTTAGCAGGGGTTCACAGCATAGTTGACGATATACTTGTTTATGGTGAAGGCGATACAGAGGAGGAAGCAACCAAGGATCATGATAAGAAGTTGTTAGCCTTACTGGACCGATGTCGTGAACGAGGTCTAAAACTGAACAAGGATAAGCTACGATTAAGGCAGAAGGAGGTGAAATTTGTGGGACATCTCATAACTGCTGAGGGTCTGAAACCCGATCCAGAAAAAGTACGGGCAGTGCTAGAAATGCCCAGTCCAACTGACGTCACTGGAATCCGACGTTTTCTAGGGTTTGTGAATTATCTAGGCAAATTCCTTCCAGGATTGAGTGACAGATGTGAACCGCTACGCAAATTGACAGTACAAAATGTGGAATGGTGTTGGTTGGAAACCCACAGTAAGGCTGTGGAAGAAATCAAACGATTGGTTACGTCGTCACCCTTACTTAAATACTATGACCAAAAAGATGAACTGACACTACAATGTGATGCCTCTGAAAAAGGTCTAGGAGCCGCCATAATGCAGATGGGTCAACCTGTGGCGTATGCAAGTCGTGCACTGACAGATGTGGAAACGCGTTACGCACAAATCGAAAAAGAACTACTAGCAGTGGTTTTCGGCATGGAAAAATTCCATCAGTTTACATATGGGAGACCGGTAACTGTACAGAGTGACCACAAGCCATTAGAGATGATCCTGAAGAAATCTCTACAAAATGCACCAAAACGCTTACAGCGATTTCTACTAAGGCTGCAGAAGTACAACTTTGTACTCACGTATAAGAAAGGTGAAACTATGTATCTTGCTGACACTCTGAGCAGGGCATATCTTGATGTCGGGGACAAAACAGCTCAGCTGGATGATACAGAGACTGTAAATATGGCACAGTTCTTGCCAATCTCGGAACCACGACTGCACGAGATACAGAAGCAAACTAGCACAGATGAGTCGTTACAAACTCTCAGGGAAGTCATATTGGAAGGTTGGCCGGAGTCCAAGTCAAAGACACCTGCTCTCGCGCAACCATACTTCCATGTTCGCGATGAACTTGCGGTCCAGGATGGAATTATCTTTCGTGGGGAACGCGCTGTGATTCCTAGGACACTAAGAGCAGATATTATGCAGAAAATTCATTCTTCGCATGTTGGAGTCGAAGGTTGCCTGCGGAGGGCACGTGAAACAGTTTATTGGCCAAGGATGAACTTTGAGGTACGCGACTATATAGAACAGTGTGGTGTGTGTCGTTCATTTTACACAAAACAACAGAAAGAGACTTTAATCTCACATGATGTACCAGATAGGCCTTGGGCTAAACTCGGGTCAGATCTGTTCTATTTTGACCAGAAGAACTACCTAATTACAGTTGATTATTTCTCAAATTATTGGGAAATAGACTACCTACAGGACACCACATCGAAGACGGTAATCCGAGCCTTGCGTAGTCAGTTTGCGCGTCATGGAATACCTGATATTCTGTGTAGTGATAATGGTCCTCAGTTTAGCTCTGATGAATTCCGGCGTTTCAGCAAAGAATGGGAATTCGATCATGTTACCTCGTCGCCAGGTTACGCTCAAAGCAATGGAAAATCTGAACAAGCAGTCAAAACTGCGAAGAGGTTAATGAAGTTGGCTAAAACTTCACACAAAGACCCATTTCTGGCACTCCTTGATTTCAGAAACACTCCGTCACAGGGTATGGACAGTAGCCCTGTACAGCGTCTAATGAATAGGCGCACAAAAACGCTGATGCCGACTAAAGCAAGTCTTTTGAAACCAGAAGTTCAGATGTCGTCAAATGCAAAGAAACAGTTGAAGGGTGTTAAGGAACGACAAGCTTTCTACTACAATCAAACTGCGAAAAACCTGAAACCTCTAGGTAATGGAGAAGTTGTAAGAATAGCTCCACATGAGAGTATGTTAAACAACCAGAAAACCTGGAAACGTGGTGTTGTAAAGGAACAAGTTAACAAGAGGTCATATGATGTCACCACTGAGGATGGAAGGACGTATCGGCGAAACCGGCGTCATCTGAGACTGTCAAAGGAAACTTTCACACCGAAAGTTCAGGATTTTGGACTGAATCTGGAAATGGAGAAGGAACCACATGTGGCCCAGGAACCACATGTCGAGACCAGTTTGGTACCACCACCTGAAGCACCACCCAACATGTCTATCAGGACCAGGTAAGACAGACAGGTGGCTCCTCCATCGAAATTTAAAGATTTCGATCTGTCCAAGTGATGATTTCATTAATAACAGTGTTAACTTAAAAGTGTTAAATTTTGCTCGCGAAACAAACAGTTTCAAGTTTAAGTTTTAATATTGTGGTATATGAACGTGTTTGAAAAGACAGACAATAAGTTACAGTACATACATACTTGTATGGTGAATCTCGGAAGTACAAGTATTAAATCTTTTCAGTGTTATTAGTACTTATTACAGTGGAACAGTTCTAATTACCATTAATGACAATATAGTTTCGTGCAGTAGAAACTATAGGACAAATTCTTTATGAACTTTATCGAAAAAAATATTTTTCTAGAATTTAAAAACTGTCGTATGAAAGTCTAGTCACTTCAGTTTTTAAGTTAATTTGTCATTTAATTCCGTCTTAATTTTAAAAGGAGGAAAGATGTAACACATCTTATATCTCGTTCCNACCCCCCACCCCCCACAAAGCCTAAGCTTTCCAACTTTGTCATCTACAAATTACAACTGATCAGCATACAACATGATACCTTGTTGATGCCCATGGCAAGTTGACAGGGAAAGTTAATCTAAGCCAGAAAAGAACACCGTTTGGGTTGCTACATTTTCTAATATAGACTGATAAATACTCCAAGTAATATTAAGAAAAACGAGACTGTTATGTTTGGAATACAGAGAATCAATAAAACAATAAAAATGTCGGAATCAATGTCAATACATTAACCGATAAATGGATAAAATAATGCATTTTCTATGGAAATAATGACAACACTCTGCCTCGCTCGGTCTGCTGATTTTGCCGATCTCCTGAAATAGATTGCTAAACATTGTTGATATGAGCGGCTTGTTTAGTAGTACGTTTACTTAGCCCTTTGCATGTTTCAGGACGTGCATGCTTGAGATCGATATTAGTGTAACACAGTTTTCCTTTTAAGTAGCAACGATGAAAGTGCACGTAATCCAAAAGAGTCACAAAAATACCTGTTGCGAACTGCAGCGACTACATGTTAGTTTACATGACATTTTCAAGGTAAAATGTGACGACATGGAGACATGGAAAGAGGAGAGTTGTATATTCAAAGTTAAATTTACAAACCAAAATACATAAATTATCAGAGAAAGAGTTTGAGAATCAATAACTGATGCGCATATGAATAGAATGTGAACAACGGATTGATCGATAGTTTCTCCTGATTGTCCTACCTATAGAGGCACCACAGCTTATATACATATTTATCCCGAAAATACTTTGTGACGTATATATTAAAGGCATAGAAATCTATACCTGCACTCAAATAGAAATTAAAATTTCGCTCAATCAAACTGTATGTTGAAGGACATACTCTGGTATCACAGGAAGTTGCACAGGCGTAAATTAAAAATAAAACATGAGCATATTTAAGAGTCAATAACACCGTTGCTGGAACCCAAAATCCATCACATTCGTGGTAAATATTAATCTTTTTACGTTTAGCCTCTTTAAGAGAATAAGACCAGGTGTTTCGGAAGGGCAAGCGTCTTCTGCTCCATCAACAACACCAGTCATGTACATCAATATACAATCAAAACACTATCCATTATCACGAGACAAGCCAGAACCGATGGACAGACAATGAAACATCAAAATAAACTTACAAGCATATTAAAAAAATACCTTCATATCACACAAAGAAATAGCACATTTACCACTAAGATTATGATGACGTCGGTGAAACCTGACCAATCTTTTCATCGATTTGAATCTCTTCAAACTCATGTATTGTAGTTTTGTCCGTTAGTAGTCGACAATATAACAGAAATTATGATATTCGGATCAATTTCTTAAATACCGAATCAGATACGACATTTAAACACTTTGGGCTAAGAAGCAGGAATCTTATTTAAATGGAATGTTCTCGATTGGAAAATCTTACTCTTACCACTTATTCTACCACTTGTTCTACTACTTGTTCTACCACTTATTCTACCACTTGTTCTACCACTTATTCTACCACTTGTTCTACCACTTATTCTACCACTTGTTCTACCACTTATTCTACCACTTGTTCTACCACTTATTCTACCACTTGTTCCACCATTTATTATACCACTTGTTCTACCACTTGTTCTACCACTTTTCTACCATTTATTCTACCACTTGTTCCACCACTTATTCTACTACTTGTTCTACCACTTTTCTAACACTAATTTTACCACTTTTCTACCACTTGTTCTACCATTTATTCTACCACTTGTTCTACCACTTTTCTACCACTTGTTCTACGACTTATTCTACCACTTGTTCTACTACATGTTCTACCACTTATTCTCCTACATGTTCTACCACTTGTTCTACCACTTGTTCCACCACTTATTCTACCACTTGTTCTACCATTTATTCTACCACTTGTTCTACCACTTGTTCTACTACATGTTCTACCACTTATTCTACTACATGTTCTACCACTTGTTCTACCACTTGTTCTACCACTTGTTCTACTACATGTTCTACCACTTATTCTACCACTTGTTCTACCACTTATTCTACCACTTGTTCTACTACATGTTCTACCACTTATTCCACTACATGTTCTACCACTTGTTCTACCACTTGTTCCACCACTTATTCTACCACTTGTTCTTCCATTTATTCTACCACTTGTTCTACCACTTGTTCTACCACTTGTTCTACTACATGTTCTACCACTTATTCCACTACATGTTCTACCACTTGTTCTACCACTTGTTCCACCACTTATTCTACCACTTGTTCTACCACTTTTCTAAGACTAATTTTACCACTTTTCTACCACTTGTTCTACCATTTATTCTACCACTTGTTTTACCATTTATTCTACCACTTGTTCTACCATTTATTCTACCACTTGTTCTACCACTTTTCTAACACTAATTTTACCACTTATTCTACCACTTGTTCTACCACTTATTCTACCACTTGTTCTACTACATGTTCTACCACTTATTCTACCACTTGTTCTACCACTTTTCTAACACTAATTTTACCACTTTTCTACCACTTGTTCTACCATTTATTCTACCACTTGTTCCACCACTTATTGTACCACTTGTTCTACCATTTATTCTACCACTTGTTCCACCACTTGTTCTACCACTTTTCTAACACTAATTTTACCACTTTTCTACCACTTGTTCTACCATTTATTCTACCACTTGTTCCACCACTTGTTCTACCATTTATTCTACCACTTGTTCCACCACTTGTTCTACCATTTATTCTACCACTTGTTCCACCACTTGTTCTACCCCTTTTCTAACACTAATTTTACCACTTTTCTACCACTTGTTCTACAATTTATTCTACCACTTGTTCCACCACTTATTGTACCACTTGTTCTACCATTTATTCTACCACTTGTTCTACCATTTGTTCTTCCACTTTTCTACCATTTATTCTACCACTTGTTCCACCATTTATTCTACCACTTGTTCTACCACTTGTTCTACCATTTTTCTACCATTTATTCTACCACTTGTTCCACCATTTATTCTACCACTTGTTCTACCACTTGTTCTACCATTTTTCTACCATTTATTCTACCACTTGTTCCACCACTTATTCTACCACTTGTTCTACCACATGTTCCACCACTTATTCTACCACTTGTTCTACCACTTGTTCCACCACTTATTCTACCATTTGTTCTCCCATTTATTCTACCACTTGTTCTACCACTTGTTCTACCACTTTTCTACGATTTATTCTACCCCTTGTTCTACCACTTGTTCTACCACTTTTCTACGATTTATTCTACCCCTTGTTCTACCACTTGTTCTACCACTTATTCTACCACTTGTTCCCCCACTTATTCTACCACTTGTTCCACCACTTATTCTACCACTTGTTCTACCACTTGTTCCACCACTTATTCTACCACTTGTTCTACCACTTGTTCCACCACTTATTCTACCACTTGTTCTACCATTTATTCTACCACTTGTTCTACCACTTATTCTACCACCTATTCTACCACTTGTGTTACTACTTGTTTGTAAGCCGTTCCATGATTATAATGTTATCAACAAATTGATTGATATTTTCAGTAATTGTTATATCAATATTCGCGGCTTAAATACATATTTGTCATCAAAATGTTTTTGTTGAAATTGTGTTTAAGACATGCAGCATGCATTGAGATGGAATATAAAGAGAATGCCACTCAATATATCTGTATGTTGAAGGTTACAGGAAGAATCACTGACGTAAATTCAAACAGGCTAAAATTGTTTTTTAATAAAGACAATCAAAAATGCACGCAGGGCAAAAGTAATCCCTTGTACGTATTTCAACTTCGTAAAATTAAGGCTGACATATATCTTTATAAACTTAATTCCTTGGCCCTTTAACAAGTCAGCAAAAAGTACATTATAAAGGCTCAAACGTCATTATATATATAATTCATTTCGAAGCTTCAACACATATGGCCAGGTGACCTTAAAAATAGACAAAATGAAAACAAACTGTCATAGCAAACTACAGACTAAATAGTGCAACCCTGAATATGGAAGTTATGGTTCCGTAAGCGAATCCGTTTATTAGATAATTATGGCAGATTATTAGACGGCTGGCGTTGATGATCGTATATCGATACAACATTTTAGTATACCGTGCTTTCCTGATAAATAATTATATTACTGATTATCTTTGTTGAACTCTATATAATTTAGTGTGTACAATTAAAAATTCAATCAATAAACAGACACCTCTAGCACAGTACATTAAACAATTGGCAAGGTCCCCGGAAGTGTAAGTGTTGATCTTTATGACAAATCAACTTAATATTTTGTTTGTTATTCTCAAAGGCATTGGCATTCCTATTCCGTCTTTGCGTATTGCAGAGTTATCTTATCTTGGGAGCAGGTATTGATTGTTACGTCACTTGTTTGTGGGAATAACGTCATCAATTTTTGAGAAAACGACGTAATTTTCTCGCACAAACCAATGACGTAACAATCAATCCCTGCTCCCAAGAGAAGATAACTCTGCAATACGCAAAGACGAAATGATACTCCCGAATCAGTGGTGTACTATTTATACTTCAAATCAACTGAGCTGTATGTTAGCTGTACATGATTCACACAGAGCACGGTGCTATAAGAGAAAGCAGTGGATAACGCTCAAAACTGAATAAGGTTGATTTATGATGGAATCATTATGTACACTGTGTGTTATTCTTCAGTTCGGGTTGATGTTATCGACTTTCTGTTTAGGTATGTATATTTTTTGTGTATGTCGGTGCTGACTCTCTAAACCCTGTTGTGTTGTTTTATAAGTCAGCTAGCGAGAGTTTTAATCCTGTTTTGATTTATTTTTTTTAATAATATTGTATCGTCTTACAATGTTTGAACTATACGTGAAAATGTTGAGTATTTTCGCGAAATGTATATTTGCCGACACAAGAATCAGAATGACAGCTTTTATGTTGTTTCTTCTTGAACCTAATTGTGTTCGTGTGTTTTGTAAATCTGAAATGACTGTTTGCTATCGTATGTTTAGTATATATTTCTTATGTTTGTGCAGGTATAATTAGCTTGATATCAATCACGATTGTCTATGATTGTCTTTGCATACCAATGTTGGTATGCTAGCTTAACATAAATGATAACTGTCTGTGTTGGTATTTTGTTTGTAAATGACAACTGTCTGTGTTGGTATTGTTTTACTTGAAATAAATAACAACTGTGTTGGTATGTTTTTGTAAATGACAACTGTCTGTGTTGCTATTTTTTTGTAAATGACATCTGTCTGTGTTGCTATGTTTTTATAAATGACAACTGTCCGTGTTGGTATGCATTTGTAAATGTCAATTTTCTGTGTTGGTGTGATTTTATAAATGACAACTGTCGGTGTTGGTATGTTGTACTTGAAATAAATAACAACTTGGTGTGTTGGTATTTTTAGTTTGCATATATGACAGCTGTTGGTAGTTTTATGGGTAGTTTGATATAAATGACAAATGTCTAACTTGGTTAATTTTATATGATATTGATAATATTACTGCGTGTGTTGGTAAGCTTTTTTTTTTTAATAAATGCTGACAATTTGTGTTGGTATATTTAGTTTGATAGTCTATTAATATGTTTTACTTGATATGAATGACAATTGTTTGTTTTATATTAAAAACAACTGATTCGTTAAGTACATTTAGTTTGATATAAATAACATATCTTTGTGTTTGTAAGTTTTTTTTTGTATACACGACAACTGTGTATATTCGTATGATTAGATTAAATAACGACTGTCTAGGTTGGTGTATTTAAATTGACAAATCACGATTCCTTGTGTTGTGTTGGTTTGTTTCTGTATATAAATATTTTGTAAACCAAAGAGTATTCATTGTCATGGAGTATTATACATGCAGTTTGACCAATAATACCAAACAATTTTCAAAACATGCATTTTTGATTATATATCTTTACAGGTCTCATATGTTAATACCACACATCAAGCGGATACACCACACGTAGCATGTACATACTACACGTCACGTGTATATACCATAAGTCACGTGTATCATGCATATACCACATTCACGTTTATATACCACACTCACGTCTATATACTACGTACATGTATATCATGTATATACCACATTCATATGATGTTCATATGTATATACCACATTCATATGTATATACTTCACCCATGTGTATATACCACACACACGTGAATGTAATACAAGCCACGTGCAATTACTCGTAGATTATGCATATATCACACTCATATATGAGCTCATATATATATATACCACAAGTCATGTGAATATACTGTTCTACTAGTCTCATGTATATACCGCACGTCACGTGTATAAACTACTTATATCATGTTTTCACACACTCACATGTATATACCACACTTCTCATGTATATACCACACTCACTTGTATATACCACACTTCTCATGTATATTCACACTCAGGTGTATATACCACATTTCTCATGTATATTCCACACTCACATGTGTATACCACACTTCTCATGTATATTCACACTCAGGTGTATATACCACATTTCTCATGTATATTCCAAACTCACGTGTGTATACCACATTCACGTGAATAAGCCACACTTCTCATGTTTATTCCACACTCACGTGTATATACCACACTCACTTGTATATAACACACTTCTCATGTATATACCACACTCACTTGTATATACCACATTTCTCATGTATATTCCACACTCACTTGTATATAACACACTTCTCATGGATATACCACACTCACTTGTATGTACCACACTTCTCATGTATATTCACACTCACGTGTATATACCACATTTCTCATGTATATTCCAAACTCACGTGTGTATACCACATTCACGTGAATAAACCACACTTCTCATGTTTATTCCACACTCACGTGTATATACCACACTCAGTTGTATATAACACACTTCTCATGTATATACCACACTCACTTGTATATAACACACTTCTCATGTATATACCACACTCACGTGTGTATGCCACACTTCTCATGTATATTCCACACTCACTTGTATATACCACACTTCTCATGTATATACCACACTCACTTGTATATACCACACTTCTCATGTATATTCCACACTCACATGTGTATACCACACTTCTCATGTATATTCACACTCACGTGTATATACCACATTTCTCATGTATTTCCACACTCACGTGTGTATACCACATTCACGTGAATATACCACACTTCTCATGTATATTCCACACTCACATGTATATACCACACTTCTCATGCATATTCCACACTCACTTGTATATACCACACCTCTCATGTATATACCACACTTCTCATTATATTCCACACGCACGTGTGTATACCACACTTCTCATGTATATTCACACTCACATGTATATTCCACACTTCTCATTATATTCCACACGCACGTGTGTATACCACACTTCTCATGTATATCCACACTCACGTGTATATACCACATTTCTCATGTATATACCACACTCACTTGTATATACCACATTTCTCATGTATATACCACACTCACTTGTATATACCACATTTCTCATGTATATACCACACTCACTTGTATATACCACATTTCTCATGTATATACCACACTCACTTGTATATACCACATTTCTCATGTATATACCACACTCACTTGTATATACCACATTTCTCATGTATATTCCACACTCACTTGTATATACCACATTTCTCATGTATATACCACACTCACTTGTATATACCACACTTCTCATGCATATTTCACACTCACGTGTGTATACCACACGTCTTATGTATATACCACACTTCTCATTATATTCCACACGCACGTGTGTATACCACACTTCTCATGTATATCCACACTCACGTGTATATACCACATTTCTCATGTATATACCACACTCACTTGTATATACCACATTTCTCATGTATATACCACACTCACTTGTATATACCACATTTCTCATGTATATTCCACACTCACTTGTATATACCACATTTCTCATGTATATACCACACTCACTTGTATATACCACACTTCTCATGTATATTCCACACTTCTCATTATATTCCACACGCACGTGTGTATACCACACTTCTCATGTATATTCACACTCACGTGTATATACCACATTTCTCATGTATATACCACACTCACTTGTATATACCACATTTCTCATGTATATACCACACTCACTTGTATATACCACATTTCTCATGTATATACCACACTCACTTGTATATACCACATTTCTCATGTATATACCACACTCACTTGTATATACCACATTTCTCATGTATATACCACACTCACTTGTATATACCACATTTCTCATGTATATACCACACTCACTTGTATATACCACATTTCTCATGTATATACCACACTCACTTGTATATACCACATTTCTCATGTATATACCACACTCACTTGTATATACCACATTTCTCATGTATATACCACACTCACTTGTATATACCACATTTCTCATGTATATACCACACTCACTTGTATATACCACACTTCTCATTATATTCCACACGCACGTGTGTATACCACACTTCTCATGTATATTCACACTCAAGTGTATATACCACATTTCTCATGTATATACCACACTCACTTGTATATACCACATTTCTCATTTATATACCACACTCACTTGTATATACCACATTTCTCATGTATATTCCACACTCACTTGTATATACCACATTTCTCATGTATATACCACACTCACTTGTATATACCACACTTCTCATGCATATTTCACACTCACGTGTGTATACCACACGTCTTATGTATATACCACACTTCTCATTATATTCCACACGCACGTGTGTATACCACACTTCTCATGTATATTCACACTCATGTGTATATACCACATTTCTCATGTATATACCACACTCACTTGTATATACCACACTTCTCATGTATATTCCACACTCACGTGTGTATACCAGACTCACTTGTATATACCACACTTCTCATGTATATTCCACACTCACGTGTGTATACCACACGTCTCATGAATATACTACACTTCTCATGTATATTCCACACTCACGTGTGTATACCACACTTCTCATGTATATACCATACTCACGTGTATATACCACACTTCTCATGTATATTCCACACTCACGTGTGTATACCACACGTCTCATGAATATACCACACTTCTCATGTATATTCCACACTCACGTGTGTATACCACACTTCTCATGTATATTCCACACTCACGTGTATATACCACACTTCTCATGTATATTCCACACTCACATGTATATACCACACTTCTCATGTATATTCCGCACTCACATGTATATACCACACTTCTCATGTATATTCCACACTCACGTGTGTATACCACACTTCTCATGTATATTCCACACTCACGTGTATATACCACACTTCTCATGTATATTCCACACTCACATGTATATACCACACTTCTCATGTATATTCCGCACTCACATGTATATACCACACTTCTCATGTATATTCCACACTCACGTGTGTATACCACACTTCTCATGTATATTCCACACTCACGTGTATATACCACACTTCTCATGTATATTCCACACTCACATGTATATACCACACTTCTCATGTATATTCCGCACTCACATGTATATACCACACTTCTCATGTATATTCCACACTCACGTGTGTATACCACACGTCTCATGTATATACCACACTTCTCATGTATATTCCACACTCACGTGTGTATACCACACTTCTCATGTATATTCCACACTCACGTGTATATACCACACTTCTCATGTATATTCCACACTCACATGTATATACCACACTTCTCATGTATATTCCGCACTCACATGTATATACCACACTTCTCATGTATATTCCACACTCACGTGTGTATACCACACGTCTCATGTATATACCACACTTCTCATGTATATTCCACACTCACGTGTGTATACCACACTTCTCATGTATATTCCACACTCACGTGTATATACCACACTTCTCATGTATATTCCACACTCACATGTATATACCACACTTCTCATGTATATTCCGCACTCACATGTATATACCACACTTCTCATGTATATTCCACACTCACGTGTGTATACCACACTTCTCATGTATATTCCACACTCACGTGTATATACCACACTTCTCATGTATATTCCACACTCACATGTATATACCACACTTCTCATGTATATTCCGCACTCACATGTATATACCACACTTCTCATGTATATTCCACACTCACGTGTGTATACCACACTTCTCATGTATATTCCACACTCACGTGTATATACCACACTTCTCATGTATATTCCACACTCACATGTATATACCACACTTCTCATGTATATTCCGCACTCACATGTATATACCACACTTCTCATGTATATTCCACACTCACGTGTGTATACCACACGTCTCATGTATATACCACACTTCTCATGTATATTCCACACTCACGTGTGTATACCACACGTCTCATGTATATACCACACTTCTCATGTATATTCCACACTCACGTGTGTATACCACACGTCTCATGTATATACCACACTTCTCATGTATATTTCACACTCACGTGTGTATACCACACGTCTCATGTATATACATGTACCACATGTCTCATGAGCGTACCAGATATATCTGGCATTTTTTCCATTATATAAAATGTATTGTTTAGATCTAAGATACGACGAAATTCGCAACAGGCAAAGCGCCCTTTCCTTACAGTAATAAACAGTAACACACATCATATTCTAGTAATGACAAAACATGTGTATGCATTATATATAAATGGCTTATTGCATGTTAATATTATTTGTTTGGTGATTGTTGATACAGAAACTTGATTACACAAACATCAGCCAAATGTTGCTTGTGGCCAGCACCTACTAAACGTGCAATTCTGTGCTGGTCTTATTCCAAACAGCAAAGTCATGAGAGGATCGATATATATTTATAAGTGTAATCTATTACAATCGTCTAGTATCTTTAATGAACCTCTCAACCTTGTCCAGAATACTTGCATTCATATTGATGCCGAGTCTTTCACATCCATAAAAAATATATAGTCTACATGTCTCTTGTTTAAACCACACACGTCACGTTTATATCATTTTGATAATAGATCTAATGTATAATTTACGTGTATCTATATATTACACATCTTTTGTATATACATTTAATCTATTTATACCATTTTGTTTTATTGCGTGTTTGGTTGAAATTGTCATTGATTCATTCATTGCATATATTTGTTTTGTTCTTTCAGCATCGACAACCGTAGCTGTCTGTGAACACCAATCAAAAACAATCACCTGTCCAGGAGGAATACAATTGATTAGCGCGCGTTACGGACGATTCGACATAGTCACGTGTGTACATTCAGCTATGTTCCTAGTTGGATGTGGTGCTGATGGCGTTTTTGACGACATTCAGAGTTTATGTCAAGATGAAACCTCGTGTGAACTTGCTCCCTCCAACGGTAACTATGGTGACCCGTGTCCAAACACATTTAAATATCTCGAAGTGACCTACAGTTGTTTGCCAGAACGTAAGTTATGCAACACATTTGTTTATTCTGTATTTAAGAAAAAAACATATACAAATAAATATTATTTACGATGAAACAAGGGGAGATCTTTACATGCAATAATGATATCTAGTACGTTGTCCAATAGTTATCGTCAAAGTATCGATCTATCGATGTTTCCTCGCTATTGTTTGGAGAATTTACAGTTTCATTGCAGCAAAGGTAAAATGAAGATGGATAAAGAAAGTCAAACCACAATGAGGAATCAAGGCATTGCAACCAACCGTTGTATGCGATATTTATTGATTATTATTAAAGTTGATTAATCTATTGATTGTTATTTATTATTGATTGTCAGTAAACATATATGTAACTGTTCTTATTTAATGTCAATTTTCTGTTGTTCTTTTACAATATTGTAAAACTGGAAATTACAGCTAGTAGAAATGTTCGCATCAGGACTCTTTCAAAAGATCATGGCGTGGACATGTTGGTAATCATTTAAAACAGCCTACTATAGATTTGCGTGTGGATAGTTTCGGATTATTTACTTTTATATTTTATATATGTGTTATCTAAAATACATTCATCTGTTTTCCGTATTTTACAACTAAGTAATTTAAACTTATATAAAACTTATAAAAATGTGTTTTAAATTAAATATTCTCTTTGCCTTATTTGCTGCGAAGGCCTACACTTTTTCATGTTAATACTTAATCGATTTTCATTCGTCAAACTAATAATCAATTTTCAAACTTTGTATAGTATGTATTTGATTGCAATCTAGTTACACTACAAAGTGTCAAGGAGTAAATAAAGCTGGACTGTTTTCACCCGTTTGCTCTCATTGTGTCAGAAACATTCAATTATATATATCTTTATATCTTTATTGATTTTCCTGATCTTTTATATTGACGTGGAATGAAGTGAAGTCACGTTTGTGACCTGCCACGCTAATGTCCTGTTTTAAGGACAGTCAGGAAAACCGGACTATTTTGACGGATGTAATAGTGTGCAATATCTCATCCGATTGGAAATGGATTTTAGTGCAGTTTACGTATACGTTCCTTGAGCGCCATTGCAATTTACTTGTCACAAACGGTTAGAACGACCTATTAAATAAATTACATTCGTTTGAGAAACAGTAAGAGAAATTTAGTTCATGAATGCCTTTCGGATATGTGGATCCAAGAATTTTGTAAGAATCTACTGAATAAGGACTGTTACGGTTTCGAGAGCCTTCCAACTCCAAAACCAATCAAAACATCGTTTTTCATTTTGTTTCCATTTAATGATGACTGTTGGAGGTTTCGAACGCCTTCACCTCCGAAATAAACACCAAAATATCATTATTAATGGTTTATTTAATGGTGACTGTTTAGGATTGCGATGGCCTTTCACTCCAGAAATTAAACCAAAACTTCATTTTGTTTCTATTCAAGAATGTATGTAAAGGTTAGCAGGTCCTTCTTTCTACAAAATTAAACCAAAATATCATTTTTCATTTTATTGCTGTTAACTTGACCTCGAGTCGGAGGGTAAGTGCCTTTATCCTCACAATACAGGGGGTAACGCTCACTTACGCTTTCTGCACACATGACAAAATTGAGGGCAAGCGGCTGGCTATTTAAAAAAGATAGAACCGACCAATCACTGAGGTGATATCTGTCCTTTGGTAATTACAGCAGAGAGATCCCAAAGCAAATCAGATTTACCGTTACGCTTTTGCAGAATTCTTTTGATGTATGTCAAAGGACCAAGCTGGTCTCCTTGTACATTGTACCATACACAATGTGGCGCAGACCGAGCCGTCCATGTTTCATGACATATATTCCAGGGGGGCAGATAGTGAAGTGAACGTAACCCATGGGAAATTATGCTAAGGCATACAGGACAACATCCCATGGTTTATGAGTTTTGCTTTGAAAATATTTGTCACGATTTGTCAAACATGAATCGACAAAGCATGACAATAGCTAATACACCGACAACAAAGTACAATTCATGACGATGGTTATATATAAATCTATTAGTGACAGTGTATGCATGATCGGAAACTGATGGAGCTTCTGTCACTTGCTGCAACGCAAAAACAAACTGAATTGCAATTTCCAATAAGCGATTAATTTATATCACTTAACTGAAGTGTCTGCATATAATCATTTTTGCAATTTCTAGTGACAAACGAAAACAACGCGGTTTTATTATTTCTGAACGGCGTAATATTGCCGTGAACAGAATGTCGTTTAAAATTTGATAAGGCAAATAACGGTCATACTTAGTAGTTCATTTGATAGTTTATTGATTAAACAAAAATAATAGAATGAACTGCAATTGGATTTTTATGTATAATATATTACTTCATTTTCCTTGCGAGCACGAGGGTACATTTTGCGGACAAAGAAGCACGTGCAGTTGTTGATTTGAGAGATTCTTGATTAAACAAAATTTATAAAATAAACTGCAATTGGATTTGTATGTATAATATATTACTTCATTTTCCTTGCGAGCGCGAGGGGCGGGGCTTAGTATCTATCTTGTGCTGTACTTATTTTCGCGAACACAATCTTTCTGCGACCCCCCCCCTCAAACCTAGCGAAATAAACAGCAAAGCCCTTGATGATTTCCTTAGATTTTACTATAATGGCAACAAGATTTGAAACCCGCGCAATGGATTTCGCAACATGATCATTTTAGTAAATACGCGAAAATAAGATACTTGTATCGTGAAAAAAGCATTGTACACGTTGCGAAAGTTGTTCCAATGAAGTATGACGTCACAGAAACAAAAAGAACACATGCAAGGGTCAAAATGTCCGGATGTCCGTTGTAATGTTGTAAGAAACACACACACACACACACACACACACACAAAGAAAACACAAAAAACACACACACACACACACACACACACTCTCTCTCACACACACACCCCCACACACACACACACACACACACAAAACAAACACAAAACAAACACACACACACACACACACACACACACTCAAACTTACAGAACATACATGCTAGCACGAGATAACATAATAATCTACACAGGTCTGGTATACATTATACAACCATCATAGTCTGCATATTTATTTATTAAAACATTTCCTCATTCTCCTACCCCTAGATGATATGCGCTAAGAATAATAATTCAAACTTCCAAGCCTAGCATAGAATATGTATCACTGTTCACCAACACACACACACATATCACAATGTGTACATGATCATTATTAACCGAACGGGGTACCTGAAGTACTTCAAGCTAAAAAAGGAATATAGTTCAATAATTATTTGTATCGCTCCTGTATCTATGTGACTTAAAATGTGTTGTTTTTTTGTATCTTAATGGTCGTAACTCCCGTAATACTTGATCGATCTTCATTAATTACCTCGTTTATTTTCAATTATTTATCTTTTATTAACTTCCGCTCTTGACAGTCACATGAAATGAAATTTGGTCATGGATGTAGCCTTCGTGACCTTGACAACATTGTCCCCGTTTCGAGGACAGGCGAGGACACAAGTCGATTTTATTGACTGTTATCATGAGCGATATCAGTTCCATTTTGAAATCGATTTTCTTAGGGTTTTCCGTTAGTGTGTAAATATTAAATTTCTTTGCGTCATGCTACAGTGTATTTGTATTTCACAAAAGGATATAATATACTGTTATATAAATAACTCATGTTGAAAGACGGCTGCAGCTTATGAAATATATTCTTGTCAATATGATACTAATGTCAGCAATAAAATAAAGTTTCTATTCATACATATAACAGTAATACACATTTTATACAGCACTAAAAGGTAATTATTAAATATAAATATAAACAGTAAACCACTTCATGAAGCTGAAGTTTCTAGCACAAATCACATTCTCTATATGTATCACTTAAGTCTCTAGCACAAAACATTCTATACAAGATGCAGAAGCTGATGTAGCGAATGCGATCATTCTGTTGTTCTGTTCACCGTCGTCGAAGAGGAGAAATGGTTCGCCTGTAGATGTTTCTGTCCATCTTCCATCCAAGGTGATGTCGGTCAAGGTATTCGGTAGTGGAGGAGTCTGTTTGCGGCGAGCACGGTCGATAGATGCTTTGGCAGTGTAAAATGTTTCCAGTCGGTAGACCACGGTTTTGGAGGTGTCATCCCAGTCGTTGTCTCGGAGTTGGTTGAGTTCCTCGTCGAAGATGGAAGGTATGGGGTCTGATAGATTCTACGCAGCGGTTGGTGATCTGGTTCATTATCTGTTTTGCAACAAAACTGGCTGGGTCTGCGGCGTGGTTGTGTTGATGTCTTCCGAAGTTTGCTGGTATGTTGTTTACTGTCGAAAGGGATGCTGAACAACCTGAGGTTAAACATCTCCAGAATTTCTCGTCGCCGTTTCTACGTATTTGTCTGTAGATGAATCCATCATGGGAAAGGTTCTGTCCGCCTGTTCTGTTGGTGATGAACTTAACGTTGATCTGAGCGTTTGCCATCTTGTAGTTGATGTATCAAAGCACACAATAACAGATAATAATATCAAACTGAAGTCACACAAGGTAAACACAGTTCACACAAATCTGAAAATAAGTACAAGTTTTATATGACAATATTTATAAGAGAATTCACACAAATTTCACTGAGTACAGAAGTTGATGTTTCCAAGTACAAAGCGAAATATGATAATTCTCCAAAAGGTGCTGCTGTTTTATACATTACCCATTTAACAGCTTGGGATCGGAACTCTAAATATTAATTATGATATTGCATTTATTAGCAGTTATTGATTATCTGATTAGTTATCAGAAGTTGATTTACCTGTGCAAATTACCTGTACACCCTTTCTGCAATAGACTATAACTCACTATCATCACAACTGACCACCTATGTAAACATGTGATTTTAAGCAGAGTTGGTGTTCAGGGAAGACCCCCTTACTGACAGTCTGACAGAGACAATTATTATTCATAATCCAAAAATAAAGTTCATTTGGTCTGTTGCTCGCTATCTGTCACTCAATTTTAATACGTCTCGTGGACCAATACTGAAATGCATCCATCAAATACGAAAACCTTAAGAACTCCGAAAAGAAATTGTCAAACACAGAACTACACCAAAACATCTTAGTACACTGCTTCACAATAAAAGGAAGTGGGACAATTGTATATATTTAACAACGTTTTGTATTTTTCTGTGTGGATATTATGGTATAAACTTATGCTAAAATAATTAATACTATGCTTGTTTCGAGACCGCGGCAAGCCTTACAATCATCGGAGCCTAAACTTCAACTGATATTGTTTTTTAACTTTTCTGTGCGTAAAAGACACTTTCATAGATCTCACTATCAGCGATTAAAGGTTATAAATAATCTTGATGTATTTGTACTGGAGTGTATTTGAGTAATTCAAATATGTATGTACGGGTTTAGTTTGCTTTTGGTTTACGTCCTTTTAACAGCTATGGTCATTTAAGAACGTGCCAGGTTTTGCTGGTGGAGGAAAGGCGGAGTTACCGGAAAAAGCCCACCGACCTGCGGACAGTACCTGGCGACTGCCCCGAGTAGGTCTCGAACCTACGACCCAGTGGTGGAGGGCTAGTGGTAGCAGAATATCAGACGCCTTAACCACTTGGCCATCGCAGCCCCTTATACATATGGCAGTGTTAGAGAGGGAATCAATAGTCGGCTATTTATTTTATTTACAAAACTGGGTAGTTATCAATACACTGAAAAGTTGATAGATACCTCAATGTAAAGTTAACTAATATGGTTTCGATTTACAATCACTGTATTTTGCTAACTGAAAATCAAGAAACAAAACCCAATTAGGCTTTATTTACATCCTTCGGTCTCTATTTCAGGCAAGACGGCTTATTAGTAGTAATTCGTTATGCAAATGTTTTATTCTGCAAATCGAACAAAAGACTCGAAACCAAATGACCGTTTTTCAACCTTGTTTGAGTCAAGGAAGCTTTTTGCCGGAGTCGGGGCGGTGTGGAAATGTTAAGATAACGTCCACACTATAAGTGGTGCTATTTAGATCCGTTCAGAACAAATGAGTACAGTCGTTCATCCAATGCAGGTTCATGGAAAGAATAGGCCTGCTGTAACCTAATGCATGTCGTAAGAGGTATCAAATATGGCCCCCTACAGAATTGGAGTCTTTTGTCTGTGTCCCTTGCTTAGGGGCGTCGACGAAACCCAAAAGTTGACCTGCTGCTCTCATTGCAACTCGTGGGATCTATTTCATTTCATTTTCTTTCTTTTTAGGCGGCATCTCCACACGCGCCCGTCTTCATATGACCTTAGCTAATGCGTTGACGTCGAACAACAAACAAACAAACAAACAAAACATTAAACAGATAAACAAACAAACAATCAAAAAATGTCGTTGTAGCTGAAACCATGTTGTTGTTTTTAAAAAGTTGAAAAGGTGATTTCACGGTTTAATGGCAGAACAGCAATCAAGATACAAGACATATCATGACTATATTCGAACACGATACCCTCTGATGCATCTCATTCGTTGCGAATTATTTCAAACAATTTCATTAATAATTTAAAACTGGGCCGTGTTTTATCAGGAACTAATCCAATAATGATGATCATATCTCCGAGCTGTTACCTTTGTAGAACAATCATGTTAAACTCTTCCAAGACAGACGCATTATTATTTATTATACTGTTTTATTTATTATACTGTTATTTATTATACAGTTTTATTTATTATACTGTTTTATTTATCTGATCATGATACACAAACGCCTTCCTCATTTAGAACGATTATTAAAATAAATTATGTCAATAGTCCCTAATCATCAATTTTTAAAATTTTAACATAATGATGTGGTCTGATTGACCTGTTTTGTTTATAGTTTCGCTGGTTTTTTTTAATAACATTTGATCAAAGAGACCAGGAGAGTCCGTGCGTTCTAATAATGACTCCAGTGTTATAGTAGACAGTTATTGTATGGGTGTGAGGGAAATATCACTTTTATTATCCTCTGAGACATTAACTATTAGACATAAAGGTATAATAGTTAATGTCAAGGGGGACAATTGTCACAGAATTATCACAGAATGTCAGTTTCTGACATTCTGCTACCACTAGCCCTCCACCACTGGGTCGTGGGTTCGAGACCTACGTACAATGTAGGGCAGTCGCCAGGTACTGGCCGTAGGTCAGAGGTTTTTTTTATCCGGGAACTCCGGTCCTTTTCGGAGACTATTTTTTCAAGTGATTCCTCATCAAGATTGTCAAATCTTGTAGACGAGGCCATTTTCATAAATTTCCTGCAAAACCGACCGATTGTTTTGCAAACGAAGTACGTCTGCTTCGTCTGGGTCTCGGAAACGCTTACGGACTTGTATGCGATGGAAGTAGAGATGTTCCGAACGAACATGACAAACGCAATGTCGGAATCAGAATGAACGAAGCAAAAAATTCCGCGAAAATTTGAATGCAGGTTCAATAGCTCAGTTCGGGTAAATAGCTCTAATGACTATTTACCTGGTAAATAGTTTCTTGAAAGAGTTTATTTTGAATAGCATTACTATTTTCTACTTTTATATAGTGTAAAAAAGACAAAAGGTATAATAATCAAAACTAAGTCAATAGTTTGGATCGTTGTAAGACTTTGTTGCATCAGTGCATCATTTGGTATGTTTTTATATTGGTTGTCGTCCTATTAACAGCTTAGGTCGTTTGAGGACGTGCTTCCATGTGTGTTGTGTAATTGCGAACATGTGTGTATGTGTGCCGGAGACGGGGTATGTTGATGTACTTGCCTCCTTGTAATAGCACGGATCTGATGCCGACTAGATAGTGCTATCTCATTGAAAAACCATGCCGAAGGCACCAGGTACATCATTCCGTCCAGTCACATCATACTGACAATGGGTGAACCAGTTGTTGACATTTCCCCAAATGATGAACGTTAAGCACAGTGGATCAGTGTGAAGCCTGTTAAACGATAGATAATAGTTGTTCATATTTTTATAGTTGTTCTATATTTGTTGTGAGGGATTAAATTAAGATACAAATTATGTTGGTAAAATTAAGATCGATTTGAAATACATTATAAATACATTAATGAAGAGCAGCACAGGCTAAGGATGTAATAATTGGACGGTTGGCAAGATTGTATGAATGTGACATGCAAAGCAATTCTGTATAATATTCCTTTATGGCTATATCTTTATAAATCTTAATTGTATCAATAAAAATGGCTGATTTCATTTTTTCAGAAACAACAACACAGCCGGTGACAACAACAGAACTAACAACCACCACCACGTCAACAACCACCACCACCGTAACCACCACCACATCACCACCAACAACTACCACCTCCTCTGTCGCCACCACCTCTACCGAACGATCAACATCAACAGAAACGACAACAGATCAACAAATGACGTCACCATCAACCCAAACCTCAACTTTCCTTAAGACAAATGCTACGTGTACTTGCATTTGTCGGTATATCAATGACACAACATGTGAACGCGGCGATTTGTTGTGTACGTTAGCTAAATTAAAGAAAGAACTGTCGATAAATAAGTCTACGTTATCCTCATTTAAAAGGACAAAAATCAGTGCGTATGACGGAAGAACCTCCGCCAAGGTTATCGGCATTTCAGGTGTTGCAGTTATTATGATAGTTATAGCACTAGTAGTGACGCCGGATGTTGTTCAAGTTTTAAGGTTTGTTTTTTGCAGTAAATCTAGATGAACTTTATAAGCCGGATACATAACGGATTTTACCATGAACATCAACACAAACACCACTGAAGGTTCCACTGGGTTCAACCACATGTTGTTTCCGGTCTTTATTTACTACTGTGCATGTCAGGTTACACTATAATGATTCACGCACTTCGATCATACTTAAGTGATATCAGTGCATAACACTACATTCCTTAAATGGCCATATCTGTTAATAGGACGTAAAACACAAACAAACCAAAATATACCAGAATAACCTGTTCATAGAATATTTAATCATCCATCTAGCAGTGGTCAGTCAATTTAAAGATATTTGTTTGTTAAGGGTGTATCCGTCCTAGCAACAGTTAAGATTGTATGAAGAAGACAAAATGGTGGTGTTATTCAAAAGACGCGTGTAAGTGATATCTAACTGGAATGTCGTAACCAGGACATAACGGGACACAATACCAGGTCATGTCATTCTGACAGCTGGCTTTATGCAACATCTTTGTTATCCTTGAAGACAACGCCGGAAAACGAGTTAAGTAATAAGAAGATAAATGACAAAACGTGGTCTCAGATGTTGCGATTCTGGCAACATATTCAATTAGGTATCTCCCGTGTCCTGAACAAAAGGAACAGAGAAAAAGTCAAAGCCCCGGGCTGCTCAAAGGTTAGTAAATTTTAACCAGTGGTTAGCGAAAAATGCAAGGTATTGAAAAAAAGGACTTACAAAGCCAAATATATCCTCAAAACTCATCAGTCTTATTTGTCTTAAAAAATACATAGCGGTAAAATCTGATGTAATTGATTTTGTTGTATTGACATTTTAAAATTTCCCTTTCACCACTGGTTATCTCCAACCAAATTTGAGCAATCCGCGTCCAAATGGTTTTTTGATTCCCACATCAGTGACAACCACAACAAACACTTTATTTCATATCGTTCTTGAACATAAGTTGATCGTAACCTCGATTTAAAGATAATCACACACGTGTAACACATCAAATACAAAGCTTCAGTAGCGACACGTACAATGCCGACACATCCAAAGGTCATGAATATTATTTCTGGTTCCTATTATCTGGTGACATGTACATGTTATAAGGTCCCGCTTCTTTCAGATGCTTATTTGTTTAAGTTGAAAAGCAGTGTCCAACTGCATGATTACAATGTATATGGGGCAACTAATGGTGTCTCGCTCCGAAATCGAGGCTTCAGTTTAGTGGAGATTGGAGATTTGTAGCACTCGGGGCCTCTATTTTGTACTTCATTTCTTATTTTTCGGTGATGTCTCCTTGGAAACCATGTTAACCCGTTATCATAATGTTGTAACTGGATAGATTGTAATTCAACGTCCATGTTATGAGCTTATAGTGAAAACATACTTCAAAGTAGCCTTTTAATGACCCATTCATTTGTGAAGATAACAATCATACAGTTTAAGCTGTTACGAGGACGGAAACCCTTGAACAAACGACAAATATTTGATGCTGTTTTCCATGAGTTAACACATTGTCTTTCCGTCAACATATTTTTCGTGTTAAAGATTTGGTTCTGTGACATATCTATTTTTAACTTTTTGTGATGATCTTAAGGTTCAACAAGCCCCCTAAAAGAGGTAATAATCACCCTAAATTTCAACCCCATGGCAAGTCATATTCAAATATTCATATCACAAATCGGAATATATATATGTAATTAAAATACATTGAACTTGTACATGAGCTATTAAAAAGGTATATAACCAGGTCAACGAAGTCAAAAATACGGCATTAAGGCTGATGTAATGATAAAAGTTGCTCACCAGATTTATAACATGTCAATCTCCTAAGTGACCCAACTGAATATTTCGAAATGACATGTTATTTGAAGATCATTTATATACCTAGGTCAAGCGGGGCTTTATTTCTCTTTAACTATGTGTGGAGAGGCATACCGGCCTCACAAGTAGATGATTGTTGCTATGGGAATGTACAAAAATCATAGTAAAACGTCAGAGTAACATATTTTAACGGTATATATGTGTATAACCATAGACATTTGACCATAAATACTACTTAAACTTCATATAAAATGTCCTTCCTTAACATTCAATATTGTAATAAAAGAGCTAGACTTGTTGTAAACATTATTGTACTTTTCAGCTTCAATGTGTATAACATGTCTAGCGCATTCATATAATCACATAATGTTATCAAATGGCACATCATCTCAAGTTTATTTATCGATCAAGGTTACTTAGCCATTGTTTTCTTATTTAAAATTTGCTAAAATGTATTACCAGGAGATTTTATTATGATTTTAGTGGTTTCGCATGGCAACATCTATCTTTATTTGTGGTCGGAATTCCTCTCAACAGTTAGTAGAAGAGAAATAAAGCTCCGCATGACCTAGGAATATAAATAAACTTTAGATTATGGGTCATTTCCCAGCACTCAGTAGGGTTGCAAAAGAGATTGACATGTTATAAGTCCGGTGAACTATTTTTATAAAGACATCAGCCTTAATGCCTTTTTTTGACTACGTTAACCTGACTATGTATTTTGTGTATGGCCAATGTACAAGTTCAATATATACAAATAACATATGTGAGTTCCGATTTGTAATTGAGGTCTTAGAACATGACTTACCAGGGGATTGGAATTTTAGTTGACAACGTCATCTTTTAGGGGGCTTGTTGAACCTTAATTAAAAGGACTCCCCAAAACGTATATTTTTGTGGGGAATGCAGAGTCTAGAGTAAAATGGATATCAGTAAAAACGTTAATTTGTGATCCTTGTGATAACTGCCGTTGGATTTGATTTTGTTTCTTATTTCATATTATATAACATTGTGAACAGAAATCATTGCATGTTTTTCATATCAATTTCAAAATTTATGGTTCTATTTCCATACGACCCTATCAGAAGCTATCGCATTTAGTTACCTATTATTTGTATATGAAATAATGAAATAGTAATATAATAATATACAGCATTTGACATAGCGCCCTATCTAGCTAACAGAAGCGCTTTACAGTGGCTTTGAGGAATTCGCGGGAGCTGCCTTATCAGGCGCTAACTACTAGTCCTATGTCTCCTCGCTAATTTCTCCCTATGTGTGTATGCCTGCGTGTGTGCTGGAGATGTAATGTGTTCTGTTTGTAGTGTGACCGTGCTTCCAACGGCATCATTTAAAGTGCCATCTCACTTAAATATCAAAGCAGATACCTGCAGCATAACTTCACAAAATCTTAGCTATATACAGCCGTATTTTTATATATGTACTACAACAAGTCTCAAGTTTTAATTTCTAAACATTTCTTTTACGATATTCAATCTTTTGTATGAATAGCATACAGCTGTATCTGTGATTATTTCCCTTATAATGATATTTTACTATAGGAGTAGAGTTTCTTACATATTGTTTCTAGCTAAAGGCAAATGTCATTTGATAATTTTCTATTCTAAATTACTTTAACACTACCGACATCATTGTCTCATTTTAACACACACTTTATTCGTGTATATCCTGTCAATTTTTACCCTGTGATATATTATCATTGTATGTATATTCGACTATAATAGTGCTTTAACCATGTCATTTAGTAACTCTTGTGTGATATGCAACTGTTTACTATTTTATTATATTCTTAGTATTGCTAAATTTAAAGTTACATTGACTGTGATGATACTTTATATTTACTACTTTACTACATTGTTATACTGTTATCTCAAATTGTATCATGCTTGTATATATATTTGATGCAGGGCCATATTGTAAACTAGACATTGTCTAAATATGTAACCCTGGTTAAATAAAAGATGTTATTATTATTAATATTAATTGGGGTTTTGGAAAACATAAGCCTACTTTTTTCCGCTTCATGATCGCCAGAGGCAACTTCCGTGATGCACCCTGTGACATCGGCTTTTTTTCACGTAATCCTCTTCTCTGGGACAGATGAGAACGCAACACAATTACTTGCAGCTTTTAACAAAAACATCGTGGAAAGGTATCTCGGTTAATACCGTTGAAACAATAATGCAAGGAAGGATTAACACGTCACTGTATTGTACCGTGTAATTAATTTTGACATTCTGTATATATTACAAATTGTTGCGGGTGCAATCATTTGTGTGTGTGTTATGTTCACATTTCTTATAAAGAATATAGACTTTTGATTCATTTGAGAAAGAGAACATGTTTTTATTTTGCGATTTTGTTCATAATGAGACATTATAAGCCCTATGGATATGTAAATCTCACACTTGTCGTTATTTTAATGGTTAATTTTTAAGCTTGCTTTTTAAACATTGTACTTTAGTATCGGCATTGTTAGGTATTTTCAATATATATGATTTGAACCAATTGGAACATTTTTGTTTTATGATTAAACTATTTACAGGTTTAGTTCCCAATAAAATACTTCAAAGTAAAACATTGAATGTGGTCTCTTAACACAGGTGGTCGTAGAAGCAGGTTTCGGCGACACTATATATGCAAATATATATTTTTATATCATGTATAATTATGTAAGCTTTTCATATGAATAAATATCACCTATGGTGACCATTACCAATCATAATATTGGTTGAAGGTTTTTGTTGGAAGCAGAGGGGAACTTCTTTAACTTCTTAGGAGGCATGGTAGTCGAGTGGTAGGACGCCGGGCTCGTGGCCGAAGGGTTGCAGGTTCGCGCCACGGCATGGCAATGTGTTGTATTCTTGAGCAAGATACTTTATTCCGCTTGTTCCAGTCTACTCAGTTGTAAATAAGTACGTGGTTAGGCAGTGCTAGAATTGTTGAATGCTAGCTGTTAGCGCCGAAATAGCAGCTCCGGCTGTATGCTCCCCAGGGAGTTGAGAAATGTATTGGCTGGTTGCAAAGGCCCTATAACCACGGATAATAATTTGTGAACCGCTTTGAGACGACCTACGATCTAAGATGTGATAAAGCAGTATATAAGAACTTCCAATTATTATTATTATTATTTATTATTATTTATTATTATTTACTATTATTTATTATTATTTAAAGGCAGGTAAGCCATTAACATCATTTACGTATTGGAACGCTCTTGATTCCTGATTTTATGTTTCAAAATTAAAATTATGTTCATGTCTACATCACGATTTCATGCAAGAAATAGATAACATGGGATGTTGGTTCTTAATGGAAAACCTACCACATTTATGTTTGGGGAAATTAACTCATAGGGTTAGCTTAGGATGATTGATTTGTGTAGCCAGTGGAACGAGTTTTAGGCCAGTTCGCCATCTTGCTATCTTAGAAAATACGATCCTCTGTAGACGGGTAAGATACTTTTCAATACATTCTTTTAACACTACTGCCTTTTTGAAGATTATTGGTTTTAGAAGTTAACATGAATGGTAATAGCATATTTTTTAAGTCATATGATGTGGGAAGATTTTTCCAACCACACATTGTCTATGCTGAATATTTGGTGTTATTTAGAAAGTTTCGTTCATTTATTATGAGTTCTGTGCTGTTGAATTGTGTGCGGAAAAAAACGTTAAACAGTGAAAACTAGGTATGCATCCGGTTTTTATATCTTCGCAAGTCATGGCTCGACTAGAAACAAACATCAACATTTATAGCCATCACTAGCCAGGAGGAACTTGCTAAGATATGACCTGTTGGTGAGGCTTTGATGAGTTCACGTGCTTTAAAACGCAGAATTGGCCTAACACAATAATAACAACGACTCTGTAAGGGGATACGCCGCAACTGGTTGCTCGTCACTTGGCATGGGAAGGTCACTCTCCGGACTGGGAACCCACCCATCATAGCAATACTAGAGAGGATTACAATCAGAATGGCAACGAACCACAAAGACTTTTTTCCGTCGAGAATCAGTATTGTAACATACAGTGTGGACAGTGCTGAGAAATCACTGTTAGAAACACTATATGGTTTCCGTATATACAGTGACATAAGTAGATACATTCCCTTAAACACACTATTGTGTAGAACCAGTATTTTTCTTTCTTTTTCAATAAGATTTATCAGTTTTGATATATGTATAAATCAATGTAAAGACTGTCTAGTCCCTTTGTAAAGCTTCACTCACCGGTCGGTCTTTAAACGTTGCGACACGTGTGATACGTACATTGTTTGTGTATAAAGGACATTATACTACTTGTATATAATCGTTACATAGATTCAGTAAGATACTTACATAAAGTCTGCACGTTATTGGGGGGATTATATATCAGATAAGGCGATAGACTTACAGGTGGAAGACTAGATACGCCACTCTACACGATATCAGTGACATATGTCGTAATCTTAACAGATAAAACAACTAATTTTAGTCACAGCATCCTTTGATGACACTGTGGTACAAGTTGTATCAATCAGGACTAGAAAACTGAGGTATCACAAGTGTGGTAAATATAGAGATAGTTTATCGCTTTGTTTATCGCTTTGTTGTTGACTTTTCGGATGTTTTAAAATGGAGACCTGGTGTAAGCAGGGTAGTGTAACTGCAGCTGACCTTTTAACCAACACACATCCAAAATGGCCGACACGGCCTGGTACGTGAAGAGTCATCGTTAGTTACAGGACACGTGATTAAGTCATGACAAACGTCTGATATAGAAATAGTGTTTTTATTTGCTGATGTGCAGTGGTAGATTATCATACGGTTGTACGATGTAAAGTACTGGATTATGATAAAGGTTAATGAAAAAAGGTTTTATCTATGGCAGCGGCATACAAACACATAATAAAATTCGTCTTAACATTTAAGGCCATATATCATGCTTTTAATGTAAACATATATATTTGTTGTTATTTCAAATACACATTATTCTACTACGCCCATAATCGAATCCTATTTTCAATGCAGGTCATTACATGTCACACCTTTAGCTTTCGTATGTGCAACTAGATTATTGCTTTTCACTTTTGGAATGGGATAGGAAGATATCAAACACAGCGGGTTGACGGTTGGGGAGTGGGGCGTTGTGGGATATTGTGTCGGAGAGGGACTTAAGATGCCAAAAACATGGGTTGCTGATTTTTGACAAGTTAATAAATTCCCATAGGGGTCCTCATATATATCTTCTCATTGACAAAGGTGACAAAAGGCGCTTGCAAGGGGGAAGGCTAGTATAATTGTAACAATAATGATCACCGATATAGTAGATAGTATCCAGTTAAATTATTTGCTAATGATAAAGGTTCACAAAAGTACAGTTACACAAATTGTTACTTGATTGTGTCTGATTTCACAGTAGATGAGAAAAATGGCTTGGCTTTTCCCCAGGTTAATGTCTAGAGAAATAGAAAAGTATCCTTAAAACTTACACTCCAAATCCACTGCATAGTTGTTACAGGTATTATGACACAATGCCGTATGCTCGACGTGTCACTTCGAGAGTTACTTCCCTTTAATTTTTAAATAAACATCTAGTAATTTGGTATTTAAGACTTCATAACGTTAATGGCAAATAAGAATTAGGACCAGATAAACAATAAACGACTCTGCATGTGATAGACAGCCAGAATAGAGTGTTCGTAAATGCAAATGCAACTCGCTCTTTGATCAAGGTTTCCTTGTGATAGCGCGGAATTGATGCCGACTTTATAGTGCTACCACACTGAAACATACTGCCGGAGACACCCAGCAGGACATCCCACCAGGTCACATTATACTGACAACGGGCGAACCAGTCGCCTCACTCCTAAATTGCTGAGCTTTCAGCAGGAGTAGAAACTACCACTCTTACAGACTCTGGTATGTCTCGGCCAGGGGACATAACCCAAAGCCTTCCTCACAGGGGCGAACGCTCAACTAAAGGCCAAAAGGCACAGGAGATATTAGGGAGAAGAAATTAGTTAAGAAGAAGAGAAAAGATAAGATCCCAAATTTAGTCGCCTCTTACGATCATGCAATGGGGAGAGCAGGTACAATTTTTACGCCCTACCTGCAGGGACATTTTGATAAAGGTAAAGGTTGCTTTTCATGTATACTCATCGTGATTTGGGAGACTGAGTCAAAGATTGAGTGTACATTAGCTGATACGCAACGATATTAATATACACATATCAGTTTTAGTGAACTGACATAAAGTACACTGCTTTTGATTCAATGAAATGAAGTACAAAATACTGAGTAAACAAATTAAGATACATATATAACTTTAAGCAAACTGACAACAAAATTGCGTTGTTAACTTCAGTAAACTGAGATAACATTATCACAAGATTTGCTACGTAGGGATTACGATACATACAATTTGATGAAATAAACATTTAGGACGAAATAAAACAATTTTTCATTCGATGACATCATCATTAAAGAATATACACCAATTCTGATTCGCTTACATACAAATACCGTTCATTTTACACTTGTAATTATCTGACGTAAAGTTTAAGGCACGCATACCACAATTTATTTGTTAGCATACATATTAAGACACGCATACTACCATCAACTTATTAACTTACAGATTGAGACGCGCATACCACTATTAATTTGTAAACATACAGATTAAGGTACGTATACCGCTAATAATTTGTTAACATACATATTAAGACACGTTTACCGCTAATAATTTGTTAACATACATATTAAGAAGACACGCATACCATTATTCATTTGTTCACATACAGTTTAAGGTACGCATACTACTATTTATTTTTTAACATACAGATTAAGACACGAATACTACCATCAATTTATTAACTTACAGATTGAGACGCGCATACCACTATTAATTTGTTAACATACAGATTCAGGCACGCATATCTGTTTAAACTGTTCTGAAACATTTGTGGAACTACAGCAAAGCAAATAATGTATACTTATGCAAGCATTTCATGTAAACGTTGTCAGAGTGCCTTTCATCAACAATGTTATGTTAAACCTTAGGACATTATAGTTTACAAGCAGAATCAATCCCCTTGTGACATAAAAAATCAAAAAATTAAAGACGTTATTATATAAATTGAAATGGTTGAATGCCATCAAGATACATTATTCAAATCAAGGAACAATAGGCCTTCTTCATGAACATTTTTAAACAAATATCAGTACAGGAGCGATACCTTATTATAACATATTTGCAACAAATGTTTGTAATATCATATATATTATTAAACAAGTTCTTAAAATGAAGATTTATAAGTGTCAATTAAGTTGCCATGTTGAAATTAGTAATTGTCCATATATATAAGATCCAATGACTCAAGTCCGTTTATCTGTTCGCTTAAAAGTAGGTATACAAGAAAACAAAATCAAAAGTGAATAGAAAAAGAGAAAAAAAACTTTCCCAGCAATACCAAAGCGTCCATCAACACCGATGTAAATGTAAACGATCACAACAAAGATATCTAAAAAGACATCAAAACAAAATTAAGGACGTCATGTAAATTTGATTACCTCTTTTTGGAATGACTTTGGTTGCTTTCATGAAGACAAGGTGTGTTTGCTTCAGATTATAGGAAAAAGAAATCTGAACACAGACGTGAAAGCAGCTCGTCATAGAAGCAGTTTACACGTCACGAAATACGACGTGAATATAACAGATGATGGATGATCCGGTCGCAAGTTCCAAAGGTTTATAAATGTCGGATGTTAATATGTATGAAGCAATGGCAAAATATGAACGACTGAAGTATTGACTGGAAGACACTTGGAAAGGTACAAGGATAATAACGCCAGGTTTCCGGAAGGTTAAGAGTCCTCTGTTTAATTGTTAATCTAGGTCAAATCAAAGGTAATGAAATGTCCTCAAGCTGAGACCAGCAGAAAAGTGACAACAAAACCACAAGGCATTGTGCCTTGTAATAACAAATAAAAACAATAAATAGATCAACATCACTGTTAATCGTTACATTCTATGCATTTGATAGATAATGTATTTGTGTAATGTAAGGTGAGGTTGACTGTATTAACTGACTCCCTGTATCTGTGCATAACACTATAGGACACAAGGTAGGTTTCATGAGCCTCGTTAGATTTTCGATAATTCAGCTGTACCTTGCCATGTAAATGATTGATTAAACTCTGGCATCGATTTTTGTACGTTTGTACTGCATGATAGGAACTGAGCAGACAAGAGATAAATAAATGGTGTAAGAAATACATTTTGGGGAACATTTTTGATTGAAAAATTGGCATATTAGCTGTTAAGCTTACAAGGCTCATGAAATTAGGTTGAGAGCGATATCCGTATAACGGCGATAAATATAAACTTAAGCTAATAAGCGTGATCATAATGTATGGACAATCGTCATTATGTATTTATAGGTTTTGTGTGAATTCTGGTGATATCTTTTTAATTTAACATTGGATTTCAAAAACAATGTGGTTACATCAGTTTTGCGTTAAAACGTAAATTGATATGATGTGCTAATATTTTGTCAGACGATTATTTTTAATTTAAGATAATGTATATCATTTATAAAAAAAACAGTCTCAGTTACGAAATTGAAATCTGTATTAAAAGCTTTGCAAGAATGACAAAACATTATTTTGATATATAAGTATTATAACTCTTAGTACTACTCCAAATTTTGAAATATATAACAGTAATGCGTTTCTATGCACCTTCCCTTTTGTTTCAAGAGTAGGTTGGATACATTTTGATTTCCGATGTTTTGGCTGCTGGCATCGCCGATGAGTACTAAAAGGCCAAAACGACTGTATAATACTGTTTAACTAATTTTTGCCATACTGTATAAACATGTATTACCAAATGTTAAAGGAGCAATCAACTGTGTGTGTGTTTTACGCCTTCTGTCAAGAAAGCTTTACGGGTTTAATGATAGCGTTTAGAGATGTATATACAAAAATGTACAGGTAGTATCTTAAACAAGTTTTGCTTGTTTGTAAGTATGCACTTTTAAACAGAATAAAGCGACCATGCGTACTAAATACTGCATTATATCACTATCTACTCCAGACCACCTGTCGTTCAGGGTACATACCGCTATGATAACCTGACCAATATGTACAAGGTGAGGGCTATTTACCTGTGTCATGTGCTGAACCAGGTATATTGTTAATCAGTATCTATATCTGTATGCGTGTTCTAGTACCCCTAACGGAGATGGCGGACAGTTGTAACCCGATGGCGATAAATCTGAATCTTGTCCAGGGCTACCGCTGACCACAAAATCTACCGGTCAATTTGTATACCACGGATATAACGCAACGTCGATCATGGGGACGTCAGGTAGTTTTTTTTATTTAACATTACCTTGTTATTTTACCTGTAATATACAAAATGAGTTTGCTGTACCCATATAGATGTAGTGAAGAAATGAAATAAGTACACATGTACTTAATAAACATGCATATTGTGTCATAAAATTCAAATTCATTAAACATATTTTGAATTGGAATGGCTATTGTTAAGGGTTTTGTTTAACAGTAATACATCTATAAAAAATAAATAAAAAAACACCACTGCATTCGGGGTTTCCATCACCCAATACTCATTATCATATGTATAAAATCAAGCAGGAAGTTAATTTACTTTGCTTCTAGTCAAGTTATTTATTAGGTTTATTTTGTTTTGCAACATTTTATGGAAATGATTTTAAAATATTCAAATTTTCTGAAAACGCGTAACGTATAGTTATCTTTCAATGAATAATTTAACAGGAAAAGGGCTATTTTAAAGGCCTGCATACCGTAGAAAAGTGATGGCTCTTCTTTTCCTTAAAGCAAGCTTGAATAATATATATGTACGTTTAAGGAATAATATTACACGGTATCATTTAACTACGTCAATCGGTTAACGGAATATATATATATTTTTTTAACGAGAATGATAATTATATTGTATTAGACATTGAAGTCAGAAAATATAATGTATACCAATGAAATTGAAGTGTTCCCTTGTGTTCATTTCCATGAATTATTCACTTTCAAAATATTGTAAACAATTGTGTATTTATATTTGATATTGAATCAAATGAATGTATATGAAGCAAATTCAGTTTTCGTAATCTTGATGAACGCTGATTACAAATTCCCTGAAAAGGCCTTCACCCTATAATTGTATTTTGAAATCGTGATAACGAGGTCAAATGACATGTTCGACCGATCTGTCATTTGCACATTGGTTTCTCATTACACCAATACACAGTAGATAGTGATTTAGCTAGTGTTCACTGTACGTCACCGGCGTAGGGAGAAGATAATATCAACATAAATATTTTAGTACTTTCTAGTAATTTATATACGCGGAAAACTATATTGAAAATGTGAGGGCGACGTCACGTGACATGTTTGAACGACTAGTCAGTTGCACAATGCTTTCTCCTGATCTAACTTCACACACGATATTGTTAAAGTATTGCTTAGTATACGTCACTAACTTAGGTAGAAGATTTTATCACCTTGTATGCACTTTCTAATAATAAATATACCCGGGAATCTAGGTAACATTACTAGAACAGCAGTGTACCTAAAACAGGACAAGTTCATATAAATATTGATGTATTTTATACCATGGTATCAATTCCATAAATGTTTGTTACTTTTTTCATCAATACATATATCACTCACCTGTGTATTTATTATGTTATGTTGATATATCCGGTACAATGTTCTAAAAATAGAACGCGAAATATTATTAGGGTCGCGTAGGCTCTTGAACAGGTGTAAATGTATCCTGAAAGGCACACTGAAATTTAGCTATTATTAGGGGATAAGAGATCAATATAAGCAGACCACCATATACAATAGAGAAAAAGGAAGATATAACAACCGAAAAAAAGTAAGCTGCTTTCACCCTTCACATGGCTCTTCATGTTTATTTCAAAAGAACAACTTCGTGACGTCTCAATTGCTTGTCATCACACTACAATAGTAACGTGACGTCACGAAGTACACAAGATTGGTGGAAAACTCGCGCAAAACTTTCCTGTGGCCTGTTGAGATTTGGTTTTGATATTGGGATTAATTGATCATCTTTCTTTTCTCATAAAATAGTGTCTAATGAAAATAGTTGATACAAAGGTAATACATTAAATTTATCTCCAATACAATAGTTTATTAACAAGGGGGGTTCTTATTAAAGTTCTTCTCCAAAGTAGCATTAGTTTAAAAAAAAGGTTCTTGAAAATAGACGACGTTGCACGAGGTGTCAAGTGTCACTTAAGAAAGTTATGTTTTCAATATTGTTTCTAAACTGTCCGTGTAACCATATTCAAAAACAAATGAAGCAGATATACAACTGAGCTGACAAAGGTATCATGCAGTAAAAATCGTACACATAAAAACATTTCCTTGATTTGCATGCCAGTTTCTTGAGGCACTTTCCCACCAATGTCCCATTTTGGGTACAGTGACGTTAGAAGAATAGGGTTTATCTTGTATATACAAATATACATTCACACACTTACGTTGTTCTAATGTAACTTCAGAGTTGACTGCGTTCTGTCTTACCAAAAATACATTAGTTGTCGCCGTTTTGCAATCGTTCATCTCCAACTGCATTCGATCTGCTGTTATATCTCCGCATTTTTATCATCCTATCATCTACATATGTTTGTTAATTTCTGCGGTTCAGTATTATTCCGATATTTAATATACAATTATAATTTTCTCCCAAAAGAATATGTATAATAAAGTGTTGATTTAGGTAAAGATTAAACATTGTGAAAAGAAATCACAAATGCTATTTCATTTTCGCTTGGAGGATATTTGAATTTCTATCAATTTTCTTGATAGTTAATTACTTGATTTTTATTTGAATATTTTGGCCTTCAATGTCACTAATTATATATAATGATATTTGATATATTGAAACATACATGTTCAGTTCAATTGTGTGATATTTTTGATACTACAACTGTCTTTTCTGCCTTAGGGAACATATTTTAGTACATTAATTTTGTTAAACTCTAATTCCAATAAAAAAAACCGCTTCATAGCGAATACGTTTACTTACAGACATTAATAGAAATATGCTAGTGATAAAATGTGTTCATTAAATTTAATGCAGCGATCTGTTTAAACAGCAGTTAATTTTCCAAAGTTTTGTTATTCAACTGATTTTCACACATAACATACGTTTAACTTAGTTCACTCCTTTCAAGTTCTTAAACATAAATAATTAAAACCGAAACATTTAATTAAATCAAATTTGAAGACTTTTCACTATCAAAACAGATTTACAAAAGTAACCCTAATAGATGACCTACATCCTATACTTATCACCGAGTTCATCCTTGTTCAAGTTCAAAATGAACTTTTGTTGCATGTATTATTATAAAAAAGCTTAGCAAGACGAGTAAAAATTAGTTCAAAAGTAAATAAGTTAATAAATGAATAAAGGGAAACAGTTGCATATTTGATCACTTTTTCACAGAAACTACGAGATCAAACATATCAACTTATTGTTATGCTATAAGCGTCTTGTTAATATCATTGTGAATTTATATTAATAGTTGGAATCATTGTCGATATAAATGACATTCATATAACTGAATTTTAGAATAAAATTAATTGCAAACGATTTATGTTGTTGTGAACTTGTCGATAACTATTAAGAAAAGAGGTTTTAGTTCGTGATTGAATGTCTTCTTATGAAAGTTATACATCTCGACATATCATTTGTAATCAATCGTTGGATCTATCCTTACTGATTACAATATTTACTCCTAGTAAATAAATGTCATCTTGCTGTTAAGGTCAATTGTAGGGCGAAAACACTGCACAAGTGTGATTATCTTAAACTTACATTACAAAATGAATATGCTCATTTGTTTGTGCATTTCCATTACGATTACAACTTCCACATGTAACAGCATAACTTACTCGAAGGAGACACTTGGTATACAATTTAAACACTTATATGTTACCGCTAGATGATGTATCGCTTATAAATATCATCGTCCTTCGTCCATATCACAATGTCTGCATTCGAGTTCGAAAACAAACTAAAAGAAACCAAACAAATACGGAAATGTACATGTACTTTTTTAACCTAAACTCGGTCTTAAAATCGATGAAATTACAATATTTGTAAGGTAATAAAATCCAATATGATAGTAGTGCCAAATCAGAGAGTCCACCTCCAAGGAAGAAGTGTCCCTCTCATTGCCTGTAGTTTGGAGTACTGAGTGTATGGTTTGGGGTCGGGTGATACATTTTTTCTACCAAATATCACAGACAACGTTAGTCTTGCTTTCAATTCAATGGTTCAAAGCGTCTACTAGAATATTTTATGTTAGCATTGGAACTGTGTAAGCTTTTTTTGGTAGGAAATGCACGACAGGTTTCGCATTAATGTTGTTCCGCAGTTTAAAATGCTTCAAATCCTGACGTGTCTAAAACGTGAAACAGATAAACAAGATCGAATTTACATTGGTTGTTTAGTACAAATTAACCTAAATTAGAAATAAAAATAAAGAAAGAATAACTTATTCTTCCAATAAAAGTTCCAGTACTTATAGGACCCTGTATCATTTTACTCAGATTCTTTGATCAATCTGCTTTGACGACGTGGGACAATTTCAATGATTTACAAAGCTGCTTTAGTGTGGGAATCGTTCAACAATGTCGGATGCTTTCCTTTAGCTTTGGTATCTTCTCTGTGCCTTGTGTGTCTTTTGATGCCGATTGTGAGCTATCCTGCTAGTGCTGACGCTATCATATGCTTTACTTGTAGAAAACACGACAGCAGCCGGTCCTGGCAAGACCAATCTACCGGATATGAAAGGGGACGTGGATTATGTAAACCATGGTATGGAGGACCAGATGGTATGTTACTCCAATTAAGATAGAACATAGGACCATAGGATAGAACATAGGATACAATAAGACATGGAAAGCATTAGAACGATCGGTTCAACATTTGGGCGATCTTTGCTTATTAACAATAGGATATCAGTATTAATTGAATTTATTTCAACTACAGTTGCATATGTTCCTTTTTTTTCTCTTTTTAGAAAAAATATGCAACGATTCCTTATTATATTATACAAATTGAACAAATTAGTATTACATGTAGCTCTCAACTTGTTTCCCACTCCTTCTGAAATTTCATGTATACAATAACCTTGCCTGATTATTGAATAAAATACTGTTTAAACTAAACTTGATTTAATTTCAATTTCATTTTGGGAGTCGATTCATCCTATCAAATGTCTGTCATCCCTATCAGATTCATAGTTCTCATGATTAATAGTTCAGTAGTTTTTTAAACGAAATAGGAAAATATGCTCTATATCTATAAGCGGCGAGTAATGTTACTACGTTTTGGCAAATAACCATTCGTAAGTTAAATATATGGTATATACATATTTGATAATTACACAGATAGAGACATATGTTTAGTGTTGCACTATTGTCTATTAATCCACATGATTACAAAGTAAATTAATTTGCTGCAACAGGAAATACAAGGGTACATCCGGTCAAAGATGAAAACGGCTGTAGTAATATTCTTTTCCGTTATAACTGGCGGGTTACTGCGCCTCTTCCTGTTCTGGTTCCCGTACCTCTTAGTCATGTGGACTCACCGAAAGTGCCAAATAGATGTCGCCATAATTGTAATTTTGAAGGTAAGAAGATTCGAATGTTTTCTTTTCATAAAAACACTTACTTATTAAAAACGGCAAGCATTACATGCCTTGCTATTTTAAACATGTTTGAGCTTTGAATAGACAGTACTTTATAAATATAATGGGAAATGATTGGGAAATGAGGTAAAAGGGTTCCTTAAGTACAAAAAAAGTCCTTGTGTCTACCTTCGTGCTTTCGATTCTCCAAAAAATGCATCCAACATGGAGACATGATTCAAACAACACGACCATCGTGTATGCTTGCAAGGCAGGGAACAAAGCTAATCGGACCATTTTGATGCATTTAATCAAGTTTCATACTTGCAGAATCAAGATAAAATATAAAAGATATCGTTTGCTAGAAAGGAATATCGACTAAAAAAATAAACAACGTATATTGTAATGTTAAAAAAAGTATTCCGCACGTACATACAGTATGATCTGTAATAAAATTGTATCAAGTTGAACCATTTTCAATACATAAATGATAATAAATATTTTTCTTGAATCCAAATTTTGTTTTTACAGGACCAGTTCAATCAGCGGCATGTAAGTGAGGTTATGACAGCCATGGTGGACAAAGGATACAGTGCTATAACAGGGTAAAATAACTGAACATACTGAACATCAGGATTTTTTGGCGAGTTTCTTTATTTTTTTGTTTCATTCGCGAAATTACGAAATCACACAAAAATAAACCGCAAATTTTCCATCGCAAACCAGAAAATACCAAATAACTACGTAATAGCATTATAATGGTGATCAAAAGAGGATAAAGGAATTCAAATTCCCAGCCCCTTGATAAATCGTGTTCAAAGACCCAAGTTTGCAATTATAATTCATATTTGTACATTGTAATATGAATATGTTACTATTTTTTATAAAGAGCTTATATGATTAATTTCATTTATTTGCATAACAGGTCCAGTCTACGTTCATCTTTCAAACGCTCGGTATCAAACAATTTTTCTAAAAGGAGGACGAGTGATACCACACCGTTATTGAACTCTGATGACAAGGTAAGATATTGGCTTACAGAGGAGAGAAACGCATCACAACGATGGCTACGATGTTGTCTTATTATACTTTCTTTAAAATATTTGGCGGCCATTCTGGATTTTTGCACCATATTTGAAAACATCGCTTAGCCTGTCATACATAACATGATTAGTATATAATCCTCTATATGTATATAAAGGTTTTACTATAAAGAATATCATTCTTCTGATATAATCGTCACTTTGCTTGACTATTTCAACAAATATTAAGGTTCAACTACCACAGTTAAAGAAGTCGATGATGAGGCATAAAGGCTGATTTTTTTACATTTTTTTTTGTATAACTTGTTATCTATTCAAAGGACATTTAATATAGTATATATACATATGTTACAGTATGACTTTTTCTCACTCCACACAATTACTGTTGTGATTTCTATTGAAAATAAGGTTCTTAATTAGAAATACATGTAATCTATATATATCTACATGTTTATTACTTTTATTGGGAGTCTGAATAGGAGAAGTATTCGGTGTCAGAAAGAAAAGGCTGATATCTTAGTAAAAATATTCAACCGGACTTATTACATGTCAATTTCTTTTATAACTCAAGTGGATTCTGCGAAATGACATATTCTTTTTAGTTTATTTATATACCTAGGTCATAGTAAAACTTCATAATAACACTTTACCAATATATATAAGTAAAACCAATGGCCTTGTGGCCGTAACGAATACATAAAATGTATGTTAAGTCCTCTCGTAACATTTAATGCTGTTATGAAAAAACTAGACAGGTTATCGATTTTCAATGTTTATAACATTTGTAGCGCATTAACCATATTACAGACTGCTATGAGATGGCACATCATTTAAAGTATCATTATCGATCTGGATAATATAGCTTTTGTTTTCTAATTTATGCCTGTTTAAATATATGATCAGGGAATTTCATAACGATATAGTGGTTTCGAATTGTAACATGTATCTTGGTTTGAGGCCGTCATGCCTCTCCGGAGATAGTCAAAGGGAACATAAGACCCGAACGATCTAGCTGTATAAATGAAGTTGTTAATTTGTATCAAAATTAACCATGGAAACTTATTATAATGATACTCATATGGCTGCAAAAATATATTCGACTTCAAAATATATACATTTCAATAGAATCTAGTTATATTTGATTGTGCTTTGTATCCTTTCTCGTAACTCGTATATTTATAATGAAATACCATCGTGTTGTATAATGAAATATCATCTTGTTTCATTATAAAATATCATCTTGTAGCATTACGAAATAGCTTGTTGCACTATGAAATATCATCCTGTTTCATTATGAAATACCATCTTGATGCATTATGAAATACCATCTTGTTGCATTATGAAATATCATATTGTTGAAACTTAAACTGCAACACACTTAAACGAAAGAAAATACAAATATCTATATATATATAGTATTTGACATGCAATTATACGTCACAACGTATGACGTCATTTAGCTGAACAGAAATTTACTTGGTATAAAGACAGTTCAATGTATTGAACTTAATACAACTGGCCTTAAGTAAAGGTTTGGATGCACTTGCTAACATACTCCATATAGTCACTTTAGAACATTTCATATGATAAGACAACAATTTGGATATCTTAAACTTTTCGAAAAAGAAGTGAATTTACAAAGTGAGGTTGTGTCTACTAACAGTTCGGAAATTTACTTGCGATTCATATTTATTTTGTAAAAATACTGAAGCTATCTTTAAATAAACAAACAATGATTTTTCTAGTTGGAATTCGATGTCGTTCGTTATTTCATCTCAAAGAAAGTCAAGTACGTATGGAATCCCGAAAAAGACCTCTTTGAAAAACTCAGGTAAGTTCTTACACGTTTTATCAAAATTATTAGTCTATGGCTTAGTTGTTCATAGCTTCATTTACATTACAGCATGTTGAACATAAATGTTTTACTTCAAATATCTTAACTTTTGCGAATTCCTTATTCTCACTTATTTGGATGTAATATATAGTCAATGGTATATATTTGGAATATGCGATCAACCCGCGAATATATATTTCTCGAATTTTAAGCAATATACCGTAAGCAGTTCTAAACAAAGGATTAAAACGAGAAAAAAAACACCACAAAAAGATGACACGACTCCGTATACTTTGAAAAGTTAAGCCCAATTATGTTTCAGACTTAATTTCGTGATCGTATTAGAAAATATTCATGAAATATGCATATCATACCTACTTCATATACATATTTCATTTTAAGCATTGCATTCGAAATGTAATGCAAGGACTCAGGATATACTGACTTAAATTTCATCATATACTCATGTGCTGTACAATATGATTTTTATGGGGTACGATTTTTGTGGGAAAAAAACTACCAGAGAAATAAAAATAATTTAAAACATTCTTACCGTAGCATTATATGGGCCTTTTCATGAAATCTTCAAAAATTTGGGACCACGAAAAAAATGACTTTAATACTACCTCAAATGTATTGGTTTATCGAAAATTCTACTTCATTAATTATATAATATTTAGTTTAACTTATATTGTCTGGCATTCTTGAATCACATATCATTCGTATCTTTGTCTTCACAACTCGTTTTTAATTTTTGGTAGACATAATTATTTTACAGTTACAATGAATATGTCTTTATCTGTCAATATAAATCTACCTTTACAGGGGTTTGGAACAATCAACATCATGTTCTTACTTCCACAACACTAAAGGACAAAGCAGAGCAGAACAAATTAAGAGGTATCGTACATTGTTTATTGGTGAACATATCATAATGTGCAGTTATCCAATCCAGAAAATAATCCACTATTGTATAAAAAACAATGCTATAATATCAAAATACAATGCTATATTATCGATTTGGAAAAACGGTTTTCGATATGAATTATCAGTTTGGTATGATATGTATGAATGTGTAATATGTTAGGATAACAAACTGTTATACAAGTTTAAAGTTATATGTCAGTATCGACTAATATTTGACGTTCCTTAGAAAAAAATGTCATAATTTATTTCAATACTGCTATTGATTGTGACAATCTAAATCGCCTTAGAAAGTCAGTTCGCATTCCTTAGGGGTTAACTAACAAAAATGTGTGATTAATATTTGTTTTTCTATGATTATTCTGAATGCTATCAATTCTTACAGTTTGTAAATGACAACATACAGCCATTCCCTCCCATCCCCAATGGATATGACTAACTCTTATACTCCCATAGGGATATGTAGTTTTATAAACGATCACTCATTGTTTCAGTCGAGCAACTTATGGCGTGAATCGAATTGATGTCAATATCACTCCGCTTTTTCAATTATTTTTTCTGCAGGTAGGTGACATAAATTTCGTATAAATATTTGAAATTAGTTTCTTCTCATTAAAATAGAAAAAAAATATAATTGGATTTGCGTATGGTTTACTAATGCATACATAGTATCTCATCTAATGACGTTTGGTAATTTACTTTCTCTATTTTCATTCAATTCAATATAAAGGAAACAAATTTGCATGTTTCCTTCCAACAAGGCCAATACATACTTAGTATTCACTTTTTCTAAGGATGTTTGATATTTCACTTAAGTAGTGCAAATTATACAATTTATGAGTATATCATAAACTGTACATCGTTTCAATACTAACAATTTGGACCACTAATGTTACAGGTCTTGTCGCCTTTCTACGTGTTCCAAATGTTTAGTGCCACCGTCTGGTTCATAGAATGGTATTATTACTACGCCGGGTTCATTGTCGGGATATCGATTCTTTCCATGTCAGTGGCAATCTACCAGACTAGAACGGTTAGTATCACTAATTCAAAATAAACTATACAGTACTTATCCAACTTACATCAGAAGCAATATTGACCGCATCATTATACTAAAAGCTTATATTCGATATTCTCTGATTTGACTTGTATTTGTGTACCATTCTGACCAAAGAGAAATGCAATTCAAATTGGCGAGTCCTTATCATCTAGTTTTGTATGTAATACAGTTTGGGGTAAGTCTGGCTAGTATTCGGGATTTATTGGCGGCAAAAAAAAGGTCATTGACACTATGCCTGCTGTATCCCACTGCATGATTGTTAGGGGCGACTAATGTGTGGGACACCCTGCATAATTGGGGGTGGTTTCTGCCCTGTCTTCTTTTCAGGGGACATTGAAAAAGACAGAGAATAGACCTCCTTTTTCCCAATTAGATTTGTCTTGGAAAAGGAGACTAATATCGGGCCTCTGCAAAATCGGGGGTTTTCTTCCATGTCTTCTACAAAGGGGATATGGAAGAGACCAAAGGACTTGTGACAATATGGGTAATTTTTGGCATCATAAAAAGTAAAAAAAATCAACTTTAATTTATAAACCAATTTATGTTATAAAAGTCATATTCTTTCATTGGAGCTATATTTCTTGGTGCGGATTATTTTCAATGCGTAGATGCACTACCATAGCAACAAAATTACGTTGCTAAGCAAAAATAGCAAAAATGTTGTGATTTTGGACAGTTGATATGCAGATTTGAAAGCCTCCGCATGTGACAAACAAATATTCCTTTTTACGAATGAACACTTGAATGACAATGTTAAAGTTTGTCAAATATTTATTTGTTTGGTGAATGCGCAGGCTTTCAAAAATTAAAGACGGTTTAATTAGTTTGTTGCAAAATGGCCAATTTTCAATGTAATAGAACACAACAGGCGACATTTACGCATACCTCTCTTTGATATGCCATATATCCTTTACAAGTTGTGGGTTAAATTCGAAATTTCATGTTTGCATACTTCATTTTTGTCAAGATTTCGAATATATCAACTGATTATAAATCTCTGATGAGGTCAAAGATGAACCTTAACGCCCCTAGTCCTTTAACCTGCTGCCAACATTGCTAAACTTGGGATGTTTTTCGTTTCCTATATTTCTTTTCTATCTACTTTCTTTTTCTGGCGTTGTCTCTCTAAGCAGCCGTCCCCAATAACATTGGCTGTAACAAGGCATTATACCCCAAACAAACAAACAAACAAACAAATAAATAAACAAGCAAACAAAAAATAAAATAAAAAAAAATGTGTGCAAAGCCTGTACCCTGACAATGATTTATTAATGAGAACTGAGAAACGCCGCGAAAATACTCCAAGAACTTTGATCCCTCTTTGGGACTAGTCCCTATTAGCGAGTTCCTTTGGAGGTTGACATGCAATATCGAATGTGAGAGATTTCTAGTTTTTTATTATCATTTCAGACTGAATTAGCATTACGCAGCACAATAGAATCGTCTTCAAACGTTCTTGTGTGCCGCGGAAAGAATGGTACGTACGACGAATCTGATTTTGTATATACTGATAGGGAAAGTCCTTTCAAATGAATTGATTAAAGGATCGAAATATTATTATTGCATTGACAGCAATTTGTTTGATTATAATTTTGTATGATGTTTACCGACGTTATAAATAGTGTTTCTTGTAAACCTTATATTCACATGTTAAAATGCGTACGTATCAATTACAATACTTAAATCCAAGTTTTAGATATTCCTTTAATATTAGAACTAGCATTTTTATATCACTAATATGGTACAGTCGGCACATCATATTTTTACTCGTGTTTTGCTTTTAAAACAATACTAAAAAACATATTCTGGAATGATGTACTATATATTTGATTTCCAGAGGAAAAGCACTGCCACTGATCACCACTTCAATATTATTTCAACATATATCTGTTTACTGTAACATATTTATACCGGTTTCGGCTTAAATTAATACTTACTTCATGCTAGACTAAACAAATCGCTATATGAATAAATTAAGCAGTCACATCCCTTATACAATCAGTCTCAGTCCAGAATGTCTCTGCCGTGGGCTTTGGATACGCAGATACATAGTTTGTATTTCATTGCTTTCAATTGTTACTGCGTCATCATTTTTTCTTTTTAGTTTATTGTTTATTTTGTTTTTATTTTTATTTTTTGTCATTCAAAATATTCGTCGTGTCCAAATATTCTATCGTAACATTAAATGTATGTATGTATTTCAGTGTATGAGGAGATATCTTCCGATGATCTGGTTCCCGGTGACGTCATAGAGATTCCAAGACGAGGCTGTATGATGCAGTGTGACGCAGTTCTCGTGTCTGGAAACTGTATTGTAAACGAGGGCATGCTTACAGGTACAGTTTCAATAATGACGGTGAAAGATAAAAATTGAACATAGTATTATATATGTCAACGTAAATAATCAATCACAGGACAAAGTTGGGACAAAGTTAGAATATGTTTCTACAAAGCACTGCATAGAAAATTCCTGTGTATTCAAGGAAGCGCTGCTAATACAAAATAGTAATGCCCTCTGCGGCATATCATTAGCATGCGATCAAAATAAAAGTTATTTTCCTTGTTAATAAGGAACTCCCAAAAGCACTTGTCTGTCTCGGTCCCAAGTCGGAAAAAAGCTGAGTATGCCGGTATCTCCCAGAATTCACTGGGGATGTTTTTCGTCATCCTATATAAGTCTTCACAATCGCTGCCATTAGATGCTGAAGCACTCTTCATGTACTACAATCGCTCATTGTGTGACTTATGGTGACGTACGTTTATAGAAATTTGTAGATACTTCCTGAAACTTGCCAAATAGTTGAGATCATCAAAACACTAAGTTAATAAAATATTTCTTTTTGACTTACATCATCAAATAATGTTAATTTTGTTTGATATATAAGAATTTAAATTTTTTGATTGGATTAATGTACCTTACGTGTTACATACACGTTAGATTGTTTGACCATTTATACCATACCTCATACCCAGCTGAAGGAACGCCTTCATTCTCATACTGTCGGAGATTTGTTTTCCAATAAGGACGAAGTGCGAAGGGCGATATAAATGAATGAAATGATTTTTTTTTTGGAGCACATATTTTCGAAAATTAGAAAATCACTACCTCAGTTCTCGTTGTGAGGTCGTGACATTGCTTGGATTAAATCGATTTTGGAGCTCGAATAATAGTTTTGTTGACATTTCGGTTTTCATTTTTGTGTTTCATATGTCGAATGGGTTATAACATACAAAAATGTACCCCGATGGCTACAATATATACAATTAGTTTCAAAACATATTATTTTACTTTTATCATATGCACAACTTCTTTTAATGGACTTATCTAAATGTTCTATTTCATTTACATCAATTCATAATGCAAAAGATAGATCGCAGAGTTGTTTTTGTTTTTGCTCAGACTTAAGGTTTGCTTTAATGTTGAATGAGGAAAAACAGATTTTAATTTTGTAGGAGAAAGTGTGCCAATTACAAAGACACCTCTCCCGAATCCATCAATGTCAAGATCACAGGAAGATGTCATGTTTAGTATGCGCGAGCATGCGCGTCACGTCTTGTTTTGTGGTACAAAGGTCATCCAGACTCGATACTATGACAACCATAAAGTGCAAGCTGTTGTTATCAGAACAGGTAATATTCGCAACCTGCAAACCTTTGATTATTTATGGAGTGTGGCGTTTAAAAGCAATCATTATAATACATTTAATAAGTCACAGATATATAAAAAAAAACATGCATTTTTGGATAAATTTGTAATGCGCCTAACAAGAATTGTTTTTTTTTTAATTTTTAAGGTTACAACACAGCTAAAGGTGAACTGGTAAGGTCAATCATGTTCCCAAAGCCCATTGACTTCAAGTTTGAGGTGGACACGTATAAATTCTTGGCTTTTCTTGCATGTCTAGCAGCATTCGGATGTGTCTACACATTCTGGGTCATGGTAAGAAACATCAAGAATGATAAATGTTCTCTTTGTATATAACTCAACTTATCATTTATTAAATAGAAGATATTTAATGGGCCTCAGTTGAATACCGTGCATGTTTTTCTCGAGTATAGCACCACACACATTTTTCACGAAATTAATATATACATGTATTGTATTCAACCGGGAAAACAAAAATATTACTGCATCAAAACAGTTTCTGTTTGGGATGTAATTGTAAAAGCGTGATCTTTCGCGCCATATTCTAATGGTGTCGTGCTTGACAGCAAGGCTGCACGTATTTTGAAAGGGCTACTCAACACAATTTTACTGAATCTACTATTATCGGTAGGATTTACTCACATAAACAATATCAACTGTGTAGGTAAATGAAGTGAAAAGAAAGTTCCTTCATGATTGGTCGATTTTAAAAGTTATATTTTTTAATATATGTTTCNGGGGGGGGAGGTACTTCAATCAGCTTGTCTGTTTGTCTGTCTGCAGAAAAAGTTTGCTACCACCTGACAAAACTTCCACCTGAAGTTGTGCATCCATGTATTTATTTTGCATACTGACCCTTTTTTACGAAATGATGGCCCTTTGCGGACAACTCCTCCAACACTCCTGAGCCAAATTCAACCAAAGTTTTCCGATATGACAGCTTTTACCTGATATTGTGCACCCTTTTTGCGGAGATGTTGCCCTTTGTTCAAAAAATCTTGTCCGCACGACTTCTCCAAAACTATTGGGCTAATTTCAATGAATGTTTTCAGATATGTGATAACTACTACCTGATGTTGTGCATCCAGGTATTGTTTCCAACACCTTTTTATGGAGTTATGGCCCTTTTTTGAGAAGCATTTTTCATGACAACTTACCTAATCGACTTGGCCAATGTCAAAGAAAGTTTACATATATGGTAACTTCCCCCTGACGTTTTGCATCCAATTAGTACTTTTTCATTCCTACCCTTTTTAAAAGGAGTTATGGCCCTTTGTTGAAAAAAACTTTGTCTGCCTCCTAAACCACTGGGCAAATTTCAATGAAAGTTTACAGATATGGTAATAACCCCTTGATGTCATGCATCAGGGTATTGTTTTTTGGGCTAACAAGATTGGGTTGCATGTATGTTTTGACATTTGGAGGGAGTACAGAAAGTATGTGAGTGCTATACATACTTAAATAAGTGAACAGCTCGGCAAATAAAGAAATCATTACTGGTGGGAGACTGGTGCAATGTTTTGCCTAAGTAAGCCTTTAGCTTACAGTTCTGGATTATATAGGAGCAGGGGGTATAAGTTAGCCATTGGCTACAGTTCTAGTTTTATCTAGTTGATAGAAATTGATATTTCACTAGCAAAATTTGTAGTAAATAGTAATGTAAGTATTAAGTTGGAAAACATATATACAATTAAACACCTTCTCAAAGACGATATCCCGAAGTCTAGAGAGTTGTCTCTGGTTAAAGATGGTCCCTTAATACAGGTTTAATTTGTTAACATAAAACTCATTGCAATTGGTAGAATATAGAACTAAATAGAATATCAACTACGAATCGGATCTGTTTTAACTTCAATAGTCTTAAACATCAGGTATGGCATTTACCATATACTCAAATTGAGTTAAATATTTACTTTGTTTGGCTTTTACCATCTTCAAACGAAATTTTCAAATAGGACCTTTTCCGTATAATGATGGTTATTTATATCACATTACATCTCCAACACGCACACAGGCATACACACATAGAGAGATATAAGCCAGGTGACATATGACTATTAGTTAGCGCCTGATAAATCAGCTCCTGCGAATTCCTCATTTGTTATTGCTTAATGTATGTGGTAATTGTATTAATTATATATCTATGTACTGTAAAGCGCTTTAGAATGGCTTATCTTAGCTAGATAGGGCGCAATATCAAATGCTGCATATTTTTATTATTATTATTATTATTATTTTATACCACAAACGTCCTATTTACCACCTGTTATAAGTATCCATATCTCTTTAAAATAGGCGGGCAGAGATTTACCAGCTGATGAGGTAATTCTCATGGCACTTGACCTCGTGACAGTAGCCGTGCCTGCTGCACTTCCGGCAGCTCTGACCATTGGAATAGTGTTTGCACAATATAGACTGAAAAAGTGGGGGATCTTCTGTATCAGTCCGAAGAGAATCACTGTTAGTGGTACTCTAAACGTCGTCTGCTTTGACAAGGTAAATGTTGGAAGATAATTCTTAACACTGAACAAATCATATGCTCTTTTCTGGTATTGTTTTACAATTGGAAAAATCCAGGACAATGTAATCGCGCTAACCTGATAAACGATCAACTGAGAATTGCATTAAACGTGGTATTAGACGCTATGATCCCACAATCGATACAATCATTGTAATTCTTTAGTCGCTGAAAGCATGCATCATGATTGGATGATTTTTTTAAAGCATCATGATTTGAAAAGAAAAATCCCATTCAAATAAGATAAAAGGATATGAAACTGGAATGATCCGACACAAGGTAGGAACTGCTGACTTGACGTTCGAAATCCATTTCTGAACAATCTTGTTTCTCAACAGACAGGTACAATAACAGAAGACGGCTTGGACATGAAGAGCGTTATACCAGTCACAGAAGCCAAGTAAGTGGCCATTAAATGATAAATGATTAAAAAAAATATGTAAGTTATTGTGAAGTTAACATTAAATCAGTATATATATATACATATAAAAGTGCGTTGAACACGTGAAAAAAAAAAATATGTACACTTGGCAATGGGATGGCGACAAACCTAGCGCGCTTCAATGTGTTAATGTCTGGGGAATCGGATACTATTCATTCATAAAGCAGATCTGTCTCCAAAATGTCAGTTATTGTATAATAATAATTTGCTGTTACCTTCAAACTCAATTTTGAATTAAGATATATTTACAATATAGAAATCAATCGTTTCGAATGTGTTACCATAATACGCACTTGTATGTTGTAAATGGTTTTATTGAATAACACGTAATTGGCAAATGCTTGTATCTACGAAAATATTTATCAAACATTTTCTATGTTTCCTGCTTTCGCAAAATTTGCGTTGATTTACTGTTTTTATGGTTGTTTAAAAAATCGAATTCCTCTATGTTAATAAATGGTAGACATTGAAATATGGTAATACCGAGTACATATTAAAACCAGAACAATAAATCAAGAATCTACATAACAATAAACGATAAGTGTGTTATGATTCTCTACAGGTTTCACGGAGAGGTTACCTCATTATCTACCATGACTAGGAGTCCCATCATGGCTGCCATGACAACCTGTCATTCTTTGACAATAATTGACGATGAACTGTGCGGTGACCCCATTGACCTGATAATGTTTGGTGCAACTAATTGGGTGAGCGAAATTTATCTTCTTGTCTAAACTTTATTTGTATGCGTACAAGCTGAAGAAAAACATGAAAAGTAGCTGCTGTTTTAACTATTTTGCCAAATCAATAAGTTTGTTTCTTGTTAATGCATTTATAACTGTGATAATAGCTACCCGTTTATTGATAGTTGAAATAAATAAACCTTATTCTAAAGAACGGAATATTTTAGTTCCTTTTTAATGCTAATTTAGGTGTTTCATTTTGAATGTTTAACGAATACGATTCGTATTTTCAGGTTTACTTTAAACATATTTGAATAATCTGATGACTTGAAGGATCGCGCTTTTGTTACACTCTAGAAGATGGGATCTGTAGCAGGGGTTTTAACATGATAAGATTACAGAGCATAGTTACAGAGTACAAGTATACAATTACCGATATCAGTGTGGCATATCTCTACTTTCATATTCGTATTCTTAGTATCGTATAATTAGCACTGTTTATTATGTAATTTACATGATGACGTCAGAAATGGGAAAAACGATACCTTGGCTCGAATCGAACTAGAGGACTATGATTCCATCGAGAGGTTTTGATTGTGTACACATTAACAAAATGATGACGATGACTTCGATTCAATACGGAACATGTTTAATATGAATAATCTAAGATGGCAAAATTTTCATGACATTTTGACATCTTAAACATGTTAACTGGAAGACAGAAAAGCGTTTTAGTTGCCGCCATGGCGCTCTTGCTCCTTTTTTTCATTTCTAAAACGCACACAACTCTCCTTGTGGTACATTCCAACATATGAGAAAAACCACCAATTATGCTTGTACTTCGTGTTCTTCAAAGGAACTGGTAGAGCCAGGACAGGAGGAGTCAAGGTTCGATCAAATGGCGCCCACCATTGTGAGACCTGTTGCCACGGTGAACAACATCTACAACGACTCATTTGACTCAAATTTTCAGGTAAATTTTATTGATTCTCTTAATTCGTTAAAATAGCAACATAATGCCTCCAACATTCATATAAGTCAATGTATCCTTGTCTTTATTGTGCCAAAGTTTGCTACTAACCAATATAGTAAAGTGTAGCATTTACATATTTTGTTTGGATTCCCGCCGTCTATAATCACCGGTGTATATCATTACTCCGTGTGTCCATTTTATCTAGGTTTTTTTCTTCTTACCGATACAATAAGGTGTAGCTTTTACATCTTTTGTTTGGATTCCTGCCCTCTATAATCACTGGTATATCTCAATAACTCTGTCTCTCTACTTTTGTTTTGGTTCCCGCCGTCTATAATCACTGGTGTATATCTAGCTCAATTATTACCGATACAATAAAGTTAGGTTTAAGAAGGATTTAGCCTTAATTTAGGTTTTGTATTTAAGCAATATAAGTCACGTGATAATTTCTTGGAGAATGATTTGCTAACTGCCTGTTTTGCTTTGCATAAATAAGTGGCAAGTCGATGTCACACCTGAGCATTAACACGATAAAAAGGCGAGTTACCTACTTACATGATAATCATTTCGGTAAAATTATCTCCGAAAATGAAGAAATATGTCGACATAATTTAAACGTTATTGCGACATATTCATAGATTATTTTGACATCTATTAAATTTTTTGTCGACATAGGTAACTCGAAAGTCGAAAGTCGATGGCAGAAATATGCCACCATAGGTAAGCTGTCACACATTCGGTTTGGTTTCTGACGTCTATTATCACAGGTGTATCTGTAATCTTTTTGATATACTTGTAGCTACCTGTCGATGAAATTGGTATAATCAGACAGTTCACATTTTCCTCGAGTCTACAACGGATGTCTGTCATTACCCGGAAGTTGGGAGACAAGAACTTTGAACTCTACACGAAAGGCGCGCCCGAGAAAGTTATTTCCCTTTGTAAATCAGATACAGGTGAGAAGTGCATTCATAATAACTACTGTTGTATTAAACACCGAACAATTGTGAAAAACAAAAGGAGCCCCACATGTACGTTTCAGTGTCGGTAGAAATAAAAGCATCTTACCTTTCCAGGGCACATGGTTATTTTTTTTTATGTTTTTTTTTACCCATGAAAGTTTACTTTCAATGCATATACATTTTGTTAAATTAAATGAATACTAAATTTGTTTGATTGAGTTTTCTTCCATTTACTCACATTACGCAGCATGGTGTTTTTGATCTTATTAACAGCTCATATAAGGTCATTTTAATTGCACAGAGACACATATTCTTTTTTTGTTCTGGTGTCTCTTTTATACTTGTTGTTGTATTTTGCGTATTGATTGACGCTTTACTCCTATTTTATTCTGTTGCTTTTGCGCCTAGCATAATCGTGAATTATGAAAACATCGCTGTATCTATAACTCCTTTTTATTTATCACTCATCTTTTGATTTGTTCTGTAACAAATTTTTTAAGACGTTGTCTTCTGAACTAAAGTGTCGATTTGAAATTTTTATTTTCGGGTTAACATATGTTATTTTGCGTTGATAAAAACAAATATTCTTCTTTAGTTCCAAGAAGGCCCGCGTCTTCATAGGGGATGAATGTGCATGTAGAATGCAATATGTTGGTATGTTATGTAGACAGGCAAAAATCAACTTCTCTTGATACATTTGTTTCAAGGTCCAACGGTAAACTATGGATTCTGTTGTAAGAAGTCTGGCATATTGTTATATGTACCAACTATTGTTAATTTGAACTTGATTTTTTCACGATTATTTGCGACATGGACGCTTTCTATACGCCACTTTATAGATATTATTTCATTTTTCTCGTGTATATTCCAGGGCAAAACATTATACTTCTTGTTTTTGTGTTCCAGTGCCAGTTGACTTCCATGAGGTGCTCACCCAGTACACACAAAGGGGACTTCGTGTATTGGCTCTGGCCTGGAGACCACTTCCTGGGAAGCTAAAGTACACAAAGATTCAACGAATACAGAGGTTAGTTCATTTTAGAAGAGAAATCTATAAACTTCGGTTGAACAGTTTTATATTTAGCAAACGTTGTTTTGTGTTGCTATCTCTGTGGATTATTGAATTCCCTATAATTTTCTCTTCAAATATAGAGATTGTTCTCTGAATTAACTATTACGATACCTTTAGGTGATTGTCATAAAATCAAGCTGTTTGAAGAAAAACGTGATGATTTGAGGACAGAAATTTTCATAAGTAAATTTTTCGATTTCTGTCTATACACTCGTTTTGTTCACACTGCTTCAGCTGTCACTGCTGTTAGTCAATCACCCTTTGCAACATAACGATATTTTTTAAATGTATTAATTTTTAAAAGCAGTTTGGCATGTACCTTATAACAGAGTCAATGTTTAACACAGACTGTAGGAACAGTTTGTAATAGTTAATTATCGATATATTGTAATGACGGTGTGTGCTTCATGTGAAGTAATGTTTACATATCCTTAAAATCTGGTCTCGGTTGTTCGATTCCTGATTAGGATAAAGAATCATCAAACATAATTATGAAAACATACTCTATATGAAATTTGACAGCTAGTGTTTGCCTTTTGAACCTTTAAGTCATCATTTGTATTTCTATAAAGAAATATTTAGTTGTAAAATTCAATAGATTTTATATGAAAGAACTAGACGAAAATTTGTTTTAAATTGTAGCTATGTTAATCATTGCCTGCATTCATGAAAGCTGTTCTCATATTACAAAATGTACTCAGCTTCATGTCTCGTCAATGATCCTCTGAACATGCACAAAATTTCAGTTTGTTTTAAGAAATTATCACAGGAATAAGAAATTCACATTCAGCACAGAATATGAGTTTCAGCGTCAGATCGGGTTCATGAATACGATCCCAGGCTTGAACAACCGGGCCCTTGTTTTGTCTTAAATGGGTCTTTGTGTTATTTATTGTCATTTAGTATCTCTCACAAAAAACAGTTATACCTTTTGACTTCCGATTATTACTTAAGAGAACAAGTTGAGAAAGACCTGCGTTTCCTCGGTCTTATGGTCATGGAGAACAGACTGAAACCTTCGTCTGCGTCCGTCATCCACCAGTTGAAAGATGCAAATATCAGACCAATAATGGTTACTGGGGACAACATGCTGACCGCTCTGAGTGTGGCCAGAGAGTGTGGAATGATTGACCCAATGGACAACATCATTCTTGTGCAAGCGTATCCTGCCCAGGGATGGTCTGAAGCGTCACTCGAATACATCTACACTGACAGCAAGGCGCCAGAGGACCTAGATCTCATCACGTTATCTGGAGGGGTAAGCAGTCTAATTTAAATGCAGTTGTTGAACAAGTATATCTTGATATTATTATATTGTTATAAAATGTCTTAGTTGTCCGCTGTGTCTTTCAATTAGCGTTCACGGGATATTTTTTTGTTTAAGTAGATTTCACTTAAAATGCCAGTCAGTGATAAACTAACTATTCCAATCGATTCAGACTTACTTCTTTATTATAATGAAAATATCAAACCATTTTAACTTATTTTACTACGCATGATGAATCAGATCTAACAACAAAAAAACATGTTTGAAATATTTTTCTAATTAGAACTAGTCACAATGTATGTTTAACGTATTCAATAAAAGTACAAAAGGAAAGATGAATGGCTGAAGAAAGGAATGCGAAAATATTTTGTACATTTCTTAAACAATCTCGACAATCGAGAAACGTAATGAAGTGCAATATGCTCTTGTGTGATACATACTTATACAACGATTGCATTGGAAATGCAGCACGATCGAAAAGGATAACATCGCTTATCCGCCAAATTTAAACCTCGCGAAATTGGACATTTAATATACTTTGTGTCTTAATTTTGGATTTAAAAACAATGGAAACAATATATACGATCACCGTCGTCCTTGCCTCTACGCCTTGTAACGTTGTCCTTTTACAAAGGCCAATCGCAATAGCGCCGATACTGGAGAGGATCTTGCGCGTTCCAATGGAAATATTATCCATACATTATGTAATATTGCATAAGGAGTATTATTTTGGAAGGTATATGGTACATGTGAAAACAGAAAATGGTTTGCACAATTTGTATCAAATGCTTCGCGGTTTTATATATGCATGTATGCTCAGCGTAAAATACTGCGTTGTAAAACCATTGTGAATCACATTAAATTAACTATTTTTTATAATTTAAAATATCGCATCTAACAAATAGTTGTATTTGATATATTATAAAATCCTATTTTTACAGAGAATAGGGAATACGGAAATTTCAGAAAAATTCAACGAAGTCAATTCCAAATACCATCTGGCGACTGATGGCCGGTCGTGGGCAGTAATCAGGCAATATTTCCCGGACATGATTCCAAAGGTAGGCATGGAGACAGTTAACATCGTTGGTTACATTTTATGTATCAAGAAAATATTTAACCTTACTGCGAAATAAATGTCATTTCCTTGTCTATTAACGCGGTGGTCGTATGACCTTAGTTTAGTGAAGACACAATTTAACAACCTTTTTTCCAACAAAGTATTACCCGGAAGTGGTACAATGAATCAGAGTTTATTTGAAGATAAANAAAAAAAAAAAAAAAAAAATAACGTAATATTAAGGGAAATCAAAGGTTTGTATACATATCTATATTTCCTTTAGGAAATGAGATTTAAAACTTAATTTTACGGCGATAAAACTTATTAAATATTTCTTTTTAATTATAAATCTGTTAACATGTATTGGGTACCCTTTTTTTTCGTAAGCTATTTTTATCATGTGGAGCAAAGCGTGTTTTGTATAAATGAGAGTCATGCTAATGCATTGATACGAAAATGTTGTGCAACATCAACACAATGATAACTTTCATAAATAATATGTTTCGAAATATCACTGACCCATTGTAATACCAAACGTATACACATGTGGTAACAACGATATAATATTACGTTTATCAAAACATATCTGGTGCATACAGATACCATTGTAATGCTTTGTATATTTTTACGTTATTAACAGTTGGTAGTGAAAGGGACAGTGTTTGCGAGAATGTCACCAGAGCAGAAAAGCCAACTGGTAGAGGAGCTACAGGAATTGGAGTATGGATTACTTCCCTTTAAATAGAGATTTATAATAGATTAAGTTTGTATTTGCTTATTTTAAAAGTACTGATCTTTGGGCTGTCCTTTTCAGTCTGACAATATATTTACTAATCATAAAGCATATCAAATAAAATCATTACCTTACAGAATCAGAAAACAATGCTGACATTAAGAAGTAACAACATTAACTTGACAAGTGTTGGCTAGTTGCCATATTCAATGCAAAAATACGCAACTAACCCCCAGTATCGGCGGTGTCGTTTTGTGAGAGTCTCTACACTCGCCGAAGAAGTCATAACTGATATGCTATAGCCTTATCAGGGATCTCCATTTTTCCTTTTCTCTCTAACCTCTTCTTGCTTACACCAGTGTCCTACAAGCCACCTGTTGTGCGTACGCTTTCAGAGTAATGTGACCGGTTGTAGTGACTTGCTATATTGTGCAAAAATGCACAAAAAATTGAAATGTATTTAAAAGACTGGATCCAGTTGTTCAAAAGGTGATTACCTTAATAAGTGACTAGCGCAAATTTTAATTTTTGTGCAACTTTAAAGCAAATTCATTGTATTAGTTACATTTTTCCAGATATCAAATATTTTGTAGTGTGAATATACATGCCAAAATTTATATTGACGAAATTATTAATGGTTGAAAAATGTCGTTAAACAGTGATTAATCTTAACATCTTTTGAACAACTAGGACCAGACTTAAATAAAACATCTAGATCTATGAAATATCATCAATGCAAGATTTACTGAATATTCAGTTCTACTTTGAAAATTTTCTTACACACAAAACATATTAAAAATTGTCAAAAATCCTCATAACTCTAATAATTTAAAAAAAATGCTTAAATTAATATTGTTTTATCATTTCAAATTAACTTTAACGTTTTATTTATGGTTTTTACTCTCTGGATGGATTGGTATTAGTTCCTGTTAAAATACCAGCCCCAAACCATCATACTATGAAAAATAAGTACAAAATAAATGCAGAAGGCTTCAAGAGTTAAATATGCACACTTTTCCTTTATGAAACTAACACACTAACCACATTGATATGAAGCAACTTGCACTTATTCAAAAAGATTGACAATTCATTAAAACTATGAAAATTAAATTTGTAATAAAATCCAAACAGACCATCAAAACAGAAATAACCTGTACACATCCTGTGTCCCTTTTTACAATGTTAAACTGCCATTTGAGACAAAACTGTTGCGTCATTATTTTATGATTAAACAGAAACAAATTTGTATACGTCCTATTTTATTGCCGGAATAGACAAAATGGTGGTTTTGTCATAAACAGGGACTAATCTGTTGTGAGAAGTCGAAACAAAATGCATCTTCTGTGAGATATCTTTCGAGACAACAACCTCGGAACACGTGCCCTAACCTTTGACCTCTATTGCTAGGTACTACGTGGGGATGTGTGGAGACGGAGCCAATGACTGTGGGGCCCTGAAGACGGCACACGCTGGTATTTCTCTGTCAGAGGCAGAGGCATCAGTTGCTTCACCTTTTACATCTAAAAACCCTGACATTGAATGTGTGCCTACCCTTATCAGGTAAATACGGCTGCACAGGTTTTAACATTTTGTCTGAAAGTATTATATTTCTAGTACACTTGTATCTGCCCTAAACACGCAGATAATAATAGCCGGGTGCTTGCCCCTATAAAGTAGGACATAGAATGCCTTGTAAGTTGAGTACAACCATACCTAACTAAGAATATTTCTAATTATATTTGAGCGTGTTCCTTTTATTTACAGGGTACAGAAGGTAATCGTAAGGCTTCCAGAGCATGTCACTAGTATACTAGTAATATCTACGCTAGACCGTCTGTAAACCCCTCATGGATGAACGTTTTAATATATTCCTGTATGTTTTTTCGTAAAAGGAGATTAGAAAGTGCAGATAGTTTAAAACAGTGACTGTAGCTAGTTTAAAAATTAGCTTGTCCCAACACCTGTTAAACAAACTTATATTACTTAAAACATAAGTAATAGTTATTAATGAATATTAGGAATAAGTGAAAACCAATACACAAAATATTCCCAAAATTAATCCTAATTACTACATTTTTTTGCCAGTGAAATATCGGATTTACTCTATCAACTTAATAAAACTGATATCTTTCACACTGTGACAAATAGCAAAAGTAATATTTTCACGGTGTGAAAATATACCTTTTTGGTATTGACCAATCATAACAGTATCTTCTATTCGCTGCATTCAAAGGAAACGAATTTTTGTTCATATGCTAATGGAGCGACGGTAGAATAAGTGGTTGTTATGGTAAATGTTTGGTACACCCACTCAAGTATTTACATAAATATACAATTAATAACATTTGTATAGGCAATCATATCAGAAAATAGCAAAAAACGTCGGAATTGCGTTGAGTATCCAATTCAAATGGCGCGCAGCCTTGTTGTCAAGCTTGACGTCATTATAATATCGCGCTTCTTATTACGCTCCTGATTCCCGCCCCTTTTTACTGATTGTATTTCATGTTTTATGCATCACACACACACACAAAATGTTATAAATAGAAAAGTTAATGGAGTCTTCAGTAATACCAAATATATTTCACTCGTGTGGCTAATATTTTCTTATTTTTCACTCGTGCTGCACACTCGTAAAAAATAACAAAATATTACCCACACGCGTGAAATGTATTTGTTATTACTAAAGACACCATTAAATATCCTCTTTGTATCGCATCATTTAGAATTGATACATAATAACAAAAGGTTACTGAATAGTTGCAACAGGAATCATATAATAGTATTGTCGTGAAATGTCTTGTGCCAAATATGTTGATCAATGTTGTGTTTATTTAATAGGGAGGGGAGGGCCGCCTTAACAACGTCTTTCGGAATCTTCAAATACATGTGTATGTACAGTTTGGTGATGTTCACTACAATCTGTATTTTATACTGGGTACGTATCTCTGTGTATTATCAGTATTCTTTACTGGGTACGTATCTCTGTATATTGTCAGTATTCTGTACTGGTTACGTATCTCTGTGTATTATCAGTATTCTGTACTGGGTACGTATCGCTGTGTATTGTCAGTATTCTGTACTGGGTGCGCATCTCTGTGTATTGTCAGTCTCTGTACTGGGTACGTATTTCTGTGTATTGTCACTATTCTATACTGGGTACGTATCTCTGTGTATTGTCAGTATTCTATACTGGGTACGTATCTATGTGTATTGTCAGAGTTCTGTACTGGGTGCGCATCTCTGTGTATTGTCAGCCTCTGTACTTGGTACGTATCTCTGTGTATTGTCAGTATTCTATACTGGGTACGTATCTATGTGTATTGTCAGAGTTCTGTACTGGGTGCGTATCTCTGTGTATTGTCAGCCTCTGAACTTGGTGCGCATCTCTGTGTATTGTCAGTCTCTGTACTTGGTACGTATCTCTGTGTATTGTCAGTATTCTATACTGGGTACGTATCTATGTGTATTGTCAGAGTTCTGTACTGGGTGCGTATCTCTGTGTATTGTCAGTATTATTTACTGGGTACGTATCTCTGTGTATTGTCAGTCACTGTACTTGGTACGTATCTCTGTGTATTGTCAGTATTCTGTACTGGGTACGTATATCTGTGTATTGTCTGTATTATGTACTGGGTACGTATCCCTGTGTATTGTCAGTATTCTGTACTAGGTACGTATCTCTGTGTATTGTCAGTATTCTGTACTGGGTACGTATATCTGTGTATTGTCAGTATTCTATACTTGGTACGTATCTCTGTGTATTATCAGTATTCTGTACTGGGTACGTATATCTGTGTATAATCAGTATTCTGAACTGGGGTAGTATTTCTTTGTTGTTTTATCTGTGTTCTGTACTGGGTTTGTACATGTATCTCTGTGTATCATCGGTTTTCTGTACCGAGTGTATATCTTGTGTGGGACTTTCAGTGGTCTGTCCCGGATACTGATCTTGTGTGTTACTATCCGTATTCAGTACTATTTACTTTGTAACTAGTAATTTGTGTATTACTCAGTGTCCTCTTTGTGGCACGTGGTGTGTATGAAAATTATATTTGTATATAAATACTAGACAATTTGTAATATACAGTTATATCCATTTTGCTGTGCTTTTGTAACATTCATGAATGCATTATAAAATAGTTGTGAACAGATTTACAATTCATACCTTATAAAAAAATAGCCAAATTATTATCGGTGTTATTTATGTATTTATCAATTTTTAGAAAAACGCAAACCTAACGGACTTCCAGTTTCTGTTTATCGACCTCATTCTACTTACAACGCTCAGTATATCATGTGAGTGAAAACTGCTGTCACAAATTTGTATTGTTCAGTTTTTTTTCTGAAATGGTAAGCATACGTTCATTACCAAGTAAACACATACTTAGTTTTAAACATTTTCTTCCGGTTGGTAAGTATAAATAGTAGAAAGGTTATGCATAACAACAAAGTGTTTTGTGTTACCTTTAAGTAACTAGTAAGATACTAGCGCGATACGTACCCTGTCACCTTCATCAGAAGCTTCCCTGGTCATTTGTCTGATGAACATGACAATGTACGTATCGCACTAGTCACTGAAACGTCACGCATACAAAACCTACTGGTTGTGATACATAATCTTTCATTTAAATTAGCTGAAGCTCATGAAAATACAAAACAAACCGAAATCGGCAGGACAAATAAATGAACAAAAGTTCACTTCAATATCCTCTATAATCCAATTATCTTCTTAATTTTGATGACATTGATGTAGTTTTTTCTCTCTGTACAAGTCCCTAATATGCTAAGAAACGTATAGAGGGACACAAGAGCCAGAAATAAATGTATTGTGTCACTGAATATTATCTTGTAATATATACTCTATGTTAGTCAGACATTCAGTATAATAGTGTTTGTGGTATGCGTAAACCAATGCTGTTTGCGGTACGCTCAACTAACTAGTGTATTTGTGGTCTGCTCCCGTAAATACTTAGTATGTGGTCCGCTCAATCTAAAACTTTGTAAGTGGTTCGCTCAAGGAAATATTGCAAGTGTGGTACGTTCAGGCAAATACTAAACGTAAGTGTGTGGTACGCTTCAGCAAATACGTTGTATGGTGTACGCTGAGGTAAATACTGTGTGCGTACTGCTAAAATAGTTGTTGGCCGAAGCAAATACAATGCGTGGTTCGCATAAGCAAATCTCATTTATTTATTAATGGTACGCTGAATCCAACAATGTACATGTTACGCTCAAGCAAAAATTATTTTTATGGTACGTTCTAATAAAAAGTCGTAATTTTGCTAAAGGAAAATATAATATACCATCTTTATGTAATGCATATCCAGTACAATCAGCAGTTACAATTTCCCATTGTGTGTACATATGTTGGTACGCTCTGTAAGTTTCAAGAGAGTTTAAAAACTATACAAGCATGTCTCCTTCGGTCAGCAAGCATTACATGTGTGATGATAAGGTTTACTTATAATGCCGGTCTGTGGTTGACTTTACAAATAATATATGCGTGATGCAGGTCCTCCTTCATTGGGTTCTATGTAATGATATAGTAATACAAAACAACATTTTTTGTTCCTTACTTGTGAATACTGTAATAAGAGATCGTTGAAATGCCAGTTAAGCTATAATTATATTTCTTTTCGATGTAAATAAAACTGCTTGTCATCATGTGTTTTAGTTCATTGTTAGTTTACATGTTACTTGTTTTTGTATTTACAATAAGGAGAATTTACGCATCTCTGCTGGTGGGTGTCTACCATGAAGTTTGCCGTAACCTTGCTGGCCATATTTATTTCATTGAAGTAGTGGCTCGGTTTATAATATACAATTTAATCGTTATTATCCTAGTTTGAAATTAACCAGTATTTCTCTAATTTTAGAAATATATAATAAAGGGGTTGTACGTACTTTCCCTTCGAAACAGCTGTATGATGCAGTGCAATTTATTTTTGGCATACTGTATTTATTGCCAAAGTGCAATCACATATTTGTGTGTTACGTTCTTATTTTATCACATAATCAACATAACCAGTTATCAATGTAAGAATACCATTAACCCATTATTAAACTAGTGTTATGTAAACAGGTTTACTAAAGCCAATTTTCTTTCTCTTGTTTTAAGTCGTTAATACATACTTTTTCTGATTTTTCAGTAAATATACTCTTTATTTAGTATTTCTCCGAACATGTTTTCTTCAAAGTGTAAGTGAGAATGAACGACATTGGTAGAATGAAAGTTTATCTGTGTTGGTAAATTGATAATTCTTATGTTTTTCTTTTAACTTTTGTTCGTAACTCAAAGTTTACATACCTAGTTGTTTCGACTACTTTTGTGGCCTTCCTCATTCGGACTGAGACTCGCCAGGTGCAATTACCTGGGGTACCTCGACCTTTCGGGCACGTGCCCTCAAGAGCGAGACATAGAAAACTGGTAGGCGGTACCTCCCCCTGTCCTGGTTGAGGATCGACTAGTACAGGCGGATTTATATGGCATCCCGGATTTCACGTTTTAGATACCACGAGTCTCTGTCCAGTATCGCGACTTATCCAGGTCAAGGGAGTGGCCTAGGGATTCGATGTGAATGCGCTGAACCACGTCTTGGGAGGACACTGAACTTGGTTGTATATATTCTAAGAAACTGTTCGTTAGGCTACCATCTGTCTCCCCAATATAGGTCTCTGTATATTGATTGCCTCGGGTGGTATTGTCCTGGCACCAGATGTAGTATACAGTACCGGCAAGAATCTGAATTGACTGTTATTGTGTTTGTAACGAGTTTGGTTAATGCTCTATAGTATAATATTTTACATAGACATATCTTTTTAGGGTAGTTTATAAGGCAAATTTGTTTATTAAGTGTTTATTATATGATATGAAACATTCTGAAAGATGAACTTACCCACAAATACATGTAGAAACAGAAACAGAGGGACGGGTGTGTAAAACCCATTCATTTATGAAGTTCAAAAGTTAAAGTATAACTGGAAAATGTTTTCAAATTTAATCATTAGAAAAGTGTGTATATTATGAACTGTGCCACTACTCAAAAGAGATGAATGTGGCCTTCAAGGTTACAGCACACCTCGCGGACTACAAAATACACCAGCAGAGTATTCAACTTTTTATTGCATTAATCAAATTTATAAATATTATCCTTTATATCTTTTCTGCAGTCAGCTGGACTGGGGCGTATTCCAAACTGGTACCAGATCCACCCCTTCTAAAGCTCGTTAGCATTTCTCCCATCCTGTCTGTGTTTTCGCAAACAGTGATTTCAATGGGATTCCAAGTCTTTGTCTATTCTAATATCAGCGAGCAAGTCTGGTAAGTTGTTATTTTTTTTCAATATTTAGACCAAAAAACGTTCCACTCTTTTGATGTAGCATGGTATGTTACATATTTGTACATACGCATGCATGTAACCTAGTTGGTATATGGAACATAATACACTAAATATTGTATTGCATTACATCGTTGTCAGATATACCACAGGCCCCCTAACCTTGTTCCTAGTCAATGACTGTTAATATCTAGATATGTTTAATTTTTATTTTCCAGGTTTATACCTTTTGTGGAGAACGACGAATGGGACTACAGATGTCACGAAGTCACCGCTTTGTTTATGGTGTCAAATTTCCAATATTTCTTCCTCAGCATCGCGTTTTCGAAGGGAGCACCCTACAGGAAGTCCGTCTTTTCCAACTGTGAGTTCTCGTCATGATTTAGTTTGCCTTTCTGAGCTTGATTAATAAGAATGTGTTTCTATCCTTGAATTTGTTATGGAAATAAGACGATAAATGCTATGGAAATTTTTCTTCAAACATTCCTTTTTCTTTACATTAATCATTAATCATTATGCCTTTCTGAGCTTGATTAATAGGAATGTGTTTCTATCCATGAATTTGTTATGGAAATATGACGATAAATGCTATGGAAGTTTTCTTCAAACATTCCTTTTTCATTAATCATTAATCATTATGCGTGTTCGTATTTCGATGTCACAACCTAGTGTTTATTATTATTTTTACTGACGTAGTGAATGCCTCTGTATTGTTCAATACCCCAAAATAGTAATTTTACACGCTAAAAGATTCGAGCCTATTTATCTCTCCGTGCTGCATAATATCTTAACAGATATATGGTTAAACCAAATTGAGATGAACGCAAATGTATCACGTGATTTGGAAATGACATCATTTCATTTATATCCATGTGACCTTTTTTTTTCGCCACTTCATAACTTTGAATCAAACGCTTACTGAACACAGATTTGTATTAATGATAATTGCAGCATCCGTTATTATAATTGACTGACAACCTTTTAAATAACCATATGTGGTGCAAATGCTATTCATAAAACATACATCAGGCTTTGTGTTATACTGTAAATTGACATTCTAATACCTTAGTTTATTTAAATTTTGTTTGCAAACGATTATTCAATTTAAAAAAAACAAGTTAAAATTATATAAAAATGTCTTGAGTTCGTTTCTTATTGTCCGAACCAAACACAACAGGAACAATGAATCCGTTTAAAATTTGAAAGGTATTCTCATACCACAGCGGGGACGTACACACATAAAATAGATTCTTTTGATAGTAAATCAAACTAAATTAAAATTGCATCTGCAAAACCCTAAAGTGTGCTTTACATTGATTTATATTTTACAGATCCATTTATGGTTAACTTGGTTTTTTGTTTCGCGATGAATGCCTGGCTTACATTACACCCCGGACAGGATACAGAAGAATTTATAGAGGTGAGATAAATTAATGTGCATGTCTTTGCGAAACAAAAACAAACAAAAACGGAACCCCGAACATGACCACATAAACTTATCTCTATCACGAAGAATTCAAATTGTAAAAGCAACAAAAGGAACTATGGATGTATCAAAATAGCATGAAATACATCATGAACAATAAAACAAAACTTATATAAAAAAGAGAACAAAAGAAAATGCTCAGGAGGCAAACAATATGAATTGTCCCCTCTTAAAATGTATGGATTACCAATTACAATGATTGATTGGTTGATTGCGATTTTACGTTCTTGCAATAGCTACTGACGTTTTGACATGTCCACAGTTCATGGAGCGAAAATTAAGTAAATATAAATATCGTCTTTTGATGTAATAGTTATGTATGAACGTACACAATATTCATCTGCCTTTTAAAAAAAAAAAAAAAAATGTTTTAACCAAAATCAACCCTATATCATTAATTATGTATATACACATCGCCACGAAATATAAATGCAGTGAATTAATCTGCCTTAATTAAATTTTTTTTAAAAAAAATGGTAAAACTTATCATTTAACATATAACCGCGAAACCTGTATCCCCTGAATTACTCTTCTCGTTCATCTGCGAAATAACCTCAAATTTAACGAATTTATTTTAAAAATCATATCCATGCGCCCACTACAATGTAATGTCACACAACTGACTCCCTTTTCAGCTTCAGCCTCCTCCATTTCTCTACCGTCTAGTTCTACTGGGAATCGCCTTCATCAACGGAATGGTATCCATATTATTTGAAGTAAGTTGAATATAACATGCAAGAATTAAGACAGAACATATTGTCATTTTTAAAGGATCTTGTAGCCATGTATCTATGTTCTGTTCACTTTTTTTATTGATTGCTAAAGTTCGCGATTCGTTAGAGCTGAACTGCTTAGCATCGCTTATTAATTGATGCGATTAGATATAACTATACCCTTCACAATATGGCTGTTAACATCCACGGCGAAGAGAAAATCCACCGACTGAACAAGTAAATATAGTCAGGCTGACTTTACAATGACACGAATCGAATGACGTCACGTTCAATAGCCAGATGACATTATATTACAGGTTGCAGAAAAAAATGCTTATCGCTCAGAAACAAGCCCTTTTCAGTTGTATAAGGTTCATATAACACAACCAGTAGAATTGTTCTTTGCGCGTCATTGATACATTACATACTTTACTAGATGTGTAATAGGAACCTAGAAACAATCCATAATTACCAGGCTGACGAAATTAGTTAAGGAAAATTGTTCATTTTTAGGTTCAAAGAGAACAATCACTCCCCAGTTTGCGAATAAGAAGAAATTACATAAGTTTACAAATATTTTTTGTATTTTTATACAGATGCTTGTGATTGACAGTAAATATATCAGCAGAACATTACAAACCAGAATAGAGGAAATGTTCAAGGGAGCATCGTATAAATATCTAGAAGTTGAAAAAGATATTGAGAAGGATATCTCTTGGCCACCAACACAAACAAAACCATCTAACCTTGTCGATGCTTTTGCGAGGATGGATAGTGCCCACAATGTACCAGATTTTGACCAGAACAGTCTTCTGAGCAGCCTTCTTTACTCAAGCAGCGGTTCATACAAGTCGCACAGTCTTCACTCGACTGGTTCACTACGATTCTCATCGGGTTCATACAAAGTAGGTATGGACGAAGAACAACTTATCGGTTCTCTTGGCAAAGAGCAGGATGCAACATCGATGGGTGCTATATTCCCTTATTTAACTAAAATGGAGGATATAACGGTGAAACAGTATGGAAATGTAGAAGGATTTGTCAATGAATTGCCACCAGAGACATATACCTCTCGGAACAGACAGTCAGATGATCCTGATTTTGCGAACGAACAAGGAGACAATATAGCCGCAAAGACACTTCCACCAGAATATTATTTAGGGGATTCAAACACGAAAACAGAAAGAGTATCTTCTCCAGTGACACTTACAACAGATCAGCATGTTGTGCCCGAGATAAAAATCATCAAACCCGAACAAAAATCCTTCGATTTCGAAAAGGACAAAACAAACGTTATTTATACAAAGCAGACAACCAGTCGAATCGATCAACATAGTACTGGGCTTAAAGATTCCAACCAATCTGACCTACATTCATCAGAAACCGATGCTAAACCAGATACACAAAATGACGATATCGATGCACGTCCAGGAACTGAGGATAACCAAAGCAATAAACTAAACACTGAAACGGAATCCAATGTCCATGAGACAAGATCAATCCCAGATGATGACCCAACCGGAGGAAGCAGCGCATCAGATGGTGACGCGGATAATGAAGCAGATAAAGAAAACACTCATCTATAGGAACTAATGAATAAAACATATTGATGATTAGCAAGGTTAATTATTTAAAACAGGACTATTATCCTAATTTTATGTTTGGTCCTTGAATAGGATAATAGTTCGTTCTCTACGAAAAAAAGGAACATCTGTCACTAATAATATTAGTGAAAAGAACATCAGAGGTAGAGCAGATTATTATTATACGAGGAAGAAATATAGTGAAGCAGCAAGGAAGACAATTCATGGGACTACATATTACAATTACAGAAAACGTTCTGTAATGACATTGGCTGTGGAATCCATGTTCTCTTTTCTAACCTTTTGTTTTGCTCTCACGCGCTGTATATTATGGACAAGATATATATTGAGTACATTGCATATATATACATATACATACATGTATTATGCTGACGCACAATTTTATTTACTTGCGCCCATTATAAATGTATGACATTTGCATTCTATCTATCGACACATGTTTTACAAACATGATAGACTAATTGCATAACATATTATCTGTGATCATGATTTTACCTTCATTTCCTGTTCAAGAATATCAATTTCCGTAATTATTTAAGTTACAGGAATTACTTTCATGGAAAATGCTTTTAGATTGGCGAGTTGCACTTGGTATTGAATGTCTGAGTTCATCATGTTTGTAACTGTAAAAAAAACTTGAAGCAAACACACTTTGATGCAAATAACTTATGTATTTTATAGGTAAATTATATCATCGTTGAAAAGAATTTATGACCTTATCTTTCTCACAACATACTGTCATGTTGTAAATGTCGTACATAAAATGTGTTTATAGCCGTTTAAAGAAAACGCATTGCATTCGAGCCGTATCCTTGTACGAGTGGAACTTGTTCGTTGTTAATTCTATGCGAGTTAGTGCATAGTTTACAATGACTCAGAACACGGAGTCACGTGATTCAGTTCATATTTATATATTTTCACTTCAGGCAGTTATCTCGGAAGCAAACGCAACACAAGCGCCTCGTTGATATTGACGTCAGGAATCGGAAAAAACAACAGCATTATGCGTATAACACATAAAGTCTTACAAAGATCACTTAGCATCCGTAACGTCAATTTAATATTTATAATTTAAAATGTATATATTAATACAAGTATATTACAAGTGGAACCTAATACAATCTGTTTTAAATCGGCAGTATTAATCATTGTAACTTTGGCATATGTCTGCTGCTGACTTAGGTCTGACGTATATTTGTTTTGTTAAAAGATGTCGTAATAATATGTGGATATGTCGAAATAGTTTTAACTTATGTCGACATATTATCACAGTTGCCGATATCATATCACGTTCGTAGGTAACTCGGCTTTTAATCGCGTCAATACCATTTCGTGACACTTGTTTACTTATCACTTACTGTAAAAGTGGATATTTTTGTGTGTGGACATTTTCAGGCTTATTTACTGAACGCAAAAAACGCGAACATGTCTGGACAACCAGTGGAAGTATAATGAAAGTTAACGTAACTCACAAACATACTTCGATTTCGGGTTTCGGTAAATTCACTAGATACATCTGTAGCTAATTAATGTCACACTCGAGTATAAAAACGACAAAAAACCGAGTTAACTTCTTAGATGATTATTTTTTCGACAAAATTATTTCTGACAAAGCGGTTATATTTTGACATAATTGATGAAAAATGACGACGAAATCTGGGAATGTGTGTCGAAATCTCTTACTATGCGGATATCTTTTTAAACTTATATCGACATACGTACATTGTAACTTGTAATTCGTAAGGTTTTGATTTCAGAAATATGCCCTCGTATGGTACAATAGTGAAATTTAACACTCAAATACTCGTACCTTTCTTCATGTGACAACCCGGCGAATACTCACCGTTAAGGATCCCTCTCCCACTGCACTGTTGTCTTTTTCTTACATACAGTTACCTTCATTTAGCTTCCGTTTGGATATAAATGTAATACAGTTGGGTCATGGCACTTTTGTTGACCAGGTAGCTAAATTGGTAAGAGCGGTAAATTATCAATCTGAAGTCTAAGGTTCTAATCCCGGGCTAGCCCTGCTGATTTAATTTTCACTCAAAACACTATTGTTGATTTATATTGTTTACTTTATCTTTAGTTTTTGTCATAAAAGTCCTGCAAGGTATGGTTTAGTTTTCAGAAATGATTTATCAAAACTTTTCAACACTTAGTTACAGTTTTTGGCAGTGGGACGGGGACCCTTAAATAACTATTTACACATTTTTGATACCCAGGTGTGTTCTCCATATTCACCTGACTACTATTAAATATCTACATGGGTTATACTTACATAAAACTATTGAAATGCAAATTACACTTTCCTCATAGAAAATTTGTGTTATGTTGTCTGCAAAATAAACAATAAAAGTGAGTCATGCTTTTTTGTGTGGCACTTAATCCATGTTTTGCATATCTTTTATAAAAATATATGTCCTAACTATGATTAGGTGTTTCTTGATTAATCGAGTTTCAGAAAGATGAATGGAAGACACACGCACACCGTGGTTTAGATTTAGAAAAGATATGATGTTTCTGTAGTGATAAAATCATAAATTTTCGTGGGACATTTAATTTCGTTAATTTCGTGGATAACAATATTCCACGAAAATAAATCCCCACGAAAACATAAATTTGGTATGATAAAGATAGGGTAAAATCAGAAATCATCAAATTATAATGTCATTGAAACAGTTTAGTATATGAAGACCACGAAATTTTAAACCCACGAAAATTAATGATTTTACAGTATACATGTATTGTACATGAACCGATGAGATTATACAGTTTCAACAGTTTTTGTTTATGTTAACTTACATGTATATATGAGGATACAAATAAGAAAATCACAGAAGAAAGTCACAAAAATTAATGATTTTACTGTATATACAATATAAAACTGTTTTGATATCATCCAGGTTATTATTAATATACTCATTAACCAAAAGCAAGAGTAACAAGAGAAGTCTGTAGCATACAACCTAACCGAATAGCTTCATTACTATATTGCATGACTTCTGATAATTTGGGGATAAGAAGGTATGCTTCATTGTACATTACATACAATTTACCTACATGAACCTAAAATAAATCATATTTACATCAGCATCACATTGTTCCCAACGTATGCCCTATTTTACATCGTTCAGTGTAATATATTAATAAATTCCGAAGGGGTCAATCCCTACCTGAAAGCAACAATAGTTCCAGACACCATTTACACGTGGTTTAGTTTTGTAAACGTACTAGAAAGTATTGGTAAAGATGACTATAAATCAGTTATACAAATTTAATTATTCATTCGATGACCAAAAAGGGAGCTCCTTGATATAGCACCTACGTTATCAATAAAGCTCTGTTATGAAATTAAAATGTGGTCAAATGGCATAGTCATAAGTTAATTATTACAATTTGCAGACCAATACACTCTATTTTTTATTCTAAAAATACAAGTTTTTGGTTAATTAAATAGTTTTGTTGAAAAAAATGTATTGAGACAACCATTTGAAATGTATGTCTACTTATTTACAGGTTTGTAAGTGTGAAACGATTTTGGAAAGGAGACATGTGTCATGAAATTAGGAAAGGTACATAATGTATCCTGTATTAAAGTACTTTTTATTTTGCTAATATAGTGGTTGGGTGGTAGGTTGCGATAGCGCTCCCGTCTTTCACCAAGACAAACTAAATTGGTATCCCCGATCGGACGTGAAAAGATATTCTGTTACTTGCGGAAACATGTGGGTACTCCGGTTTCCTCCCAAATCCAGACCTCCTTGTGCCTTCATCCCGGCCAACACGATTGATAAATATGAATTAAAAATCTTCTTTCCTAATTTTTATAAAGTAAGTGTAGTGTATATTGCTTTTCAGTGATTAGGTAGATGCACCCTTACATTGCAAAATAAATTAAACTGCACCTGTCTCTATTAACGTCTTGTACAGAAATAAATGACAATTTCAACTATCTTACACTTGAGAAGGTTTGATTGAAGTGTTATAAAATCTTAAATTGTGTATAAAATGTGAACATGAATCCTGTCACAGTCATGGCACGTATCTACTATAGCGCCCCCTGCTGGATACTGTGACCTTAAATACACAAAACTATGTGTGTGGGGATCGGGACAGAACAGCATGGGAACTCGTAATTTTAACTTGCTGAACTTTACTCAGACAGTAATTCTTCAAAATATTTTCTTGCTTCAATTAACCTGTCCTATGAATATCAGCTTGCATGCCAACATTCAACAAACTCTTCTCAGTAGATCCTGTTAAACATAATAAAACAACAAAGTTTTTCATAATGAAAACAACATCTGACTAAAGATGAAGTCAATTAGACTCGGCACCGATCAATTGTTGACTTATATAGAAAATATATATTTTTCCATATTTTAGGTGTACATGACCCGGGATGCTTTATGCTCTTGTTTTCTCTCTCTTTTATATCTGAACTGTTTTAAAACAGATTCCATGTAAAGAGTTGATGTATGGGTGTTGTTACATTACAATATGTAAATTCATAGAATATGTCGACATACGTAGCTTGTAAGTGTAGGTTGATAGCAGAGAAAATGCTTCCGTTATTTTGTTATCGCCCTACCAATATAGCATTAATTAGTTAGATGTAAAAACATGAAATTAAAGCAAATCCATAGAATGTCTATCACAAACTCTCGGTACACTGTTGAAACTGTGGTTGATTATGGAGATTTGGTGTAGACAACGTTGGTGTAGAACTTCCGAATATGAGCCTGCATACGAAATTTTGTATTGAACCATTTTAAGAGAGTAACTGCATTGCAACCAAATAACAAATCGATATTCTGTAGCTCATTATCTATGGGTTATCGATACCACGCGGCACTTTGGTGATCAAACAGATTTAGGGCAGTCTTTGCACGAAGAGCAGTAACTACAAAAAGAATCAGTTAGCCTCATTAATTGTGCGTTAATGCATCATATTGGCGATCGATTTGAGCCAGACATTTAAAATTGCATGTGCATATCTATTTTTGTTGATATCGAACAATTTTCAGAGTAGGTATTGAGTGGAAAGCAATTAATATATTATAATGGTTTAGCCTTATTAATTATTCATATAATGCATAAATATGCATACATCACATTGGCGATCAAATTTTTAATGTGGCATGCAATTGTGAACGTGCATACCAAATTTGATTGAAATTGAACCATTCCTGGGATAGTTAGTGCACGGAAACATTTAACCAATCATAATCAAGTAGCATCATTGATTATACATAAAAGTGCATTCATCACATCGGCGATCAAATTTTTAATGTTACATGCCATTATCAATTTGCATACCCAATCTGATTGAGATTGAACCATTTTTGGATAGTCATTGCATAGAATCAATTAACCAATCAGAATCAAGTTGCATAATTGATTATGCGTAAATATGTATATATGTGTAAATCACATCAGCGATCGATTTTTTCATGGGACATGCCATTATGAATGTGCATACCTAATTTGATTGAAATTGAACCATTATTAGGGTAACTATAAAGTATGCGTAAATAATTATGCACACATGACATTAGCGATCGAAGTCATATCTTCAGTTGGATTTATATCTATCGTTAAAAAATAAATTATTAATATGATATTAAAGCCACAGAGAAAATAACATATTAAATATCGCACATCAAATCAGTAAAATTAATCATCACACTCTTATGATTCTAAACTAAACAAATATGCTTCATTGTTCAAAGAATTATTATTAAGTTAGGTAAGAAAACAACACTCAAAGGCGTTTATGTTAATGCAGTAATTATATTCATCACCTAGATTGTAGGAGAAACATATTGTAAGGCCGATAGTTCTAGAATCCAAATAATGACACCTTTCTTAATATTGGAAAAAATATAATCCTAAAAGAAAATTAAGGATAAGACTAGATAGTAAATTTGTATATTGATGAATAGACCGAAAAGCGAAGTGCACTCTCAACAAACCTCGAATATATTTCCTATTCACTTCCAGAATTGGAAAGGAAAACTGTTATTGCAAAAAGGATGTGTCATTTTCATTTAAAACGAAATTGGTACTTTTTATGAATGGAACAATGATTTTTATGTATGATGCTTCATGCTAGGTTAGCCGGAACCTTCAACAGACACATGTACTGCCTTCAGTGATGACGCTAATAAGGCGATGTCTAGATCTTCATTAATCTTCAGGAATTATTTAATGTCATCTGTTCTAAAATCGACTATAACGCTTGTATTTTCAATGTCAAAAGACGTGATTGTACATGATTATTCAAGAATGTCAAATCACTAGCAACTAGGACCCCGATATCTGTATTCTAGAATCAGAAATACAGACAACAAGATACAATAAAAAGGATTTTACACCATTTTATATTGTGATTTCTTTATTTATATTTGTTTATAGAAATGAAATACCAAACAGTTGATTGAACAAATACGCAGAAAAGCCAGCTTTGATTATATCTTAACAGTAAAAATTAGACAGGATTGCGAGTCTGGTATTTCAATATTTTGTACAACAAAGCAAATGTTATAAAAGCGCTAAATGGACTAAATAAACACATTGAAATGGATGCTGTACTGTTTTGTGAAGATGTTGCAGCGGTAGTAGTAGTAGATGTGGTTGTAGTTGTTGAGCCTAAAATAGGAAAGGAAAATATAGTTTATAGTTATAACTACTTGGCATACTGATTTAATTTTTAGAATTATATTTTAGAACAAAAACAATATCAAACTACACATTTATAAAATGCAGCTTACAAATAATTGGATTCGGTGAATAAAATACGACAGACACATATTAGATATTATGAAAAAATATGTCACAATAGCTATAGCTACAATGAATACGTTTCTTAAATTCAGTAAAAGGGAGAATATGATATAATGGTTGTAAATATAGTATCAAATATATTATAATTTAAATTTCTTCTAAAACTTTCAAATTAGTATGCTGGATGTATGCAAGTTCTACGTTCAATTTTTATAACATTTTATAAATAAAAGTTGATAAATGCAAAAATAATAAGAAAATCTCTTCCATGTTTTCTTGGATAAATGATGACGTATGACTAAAAGCTTGTTAGAAGCAGGGAATTTTCTTCAAAGTTAAGTAAGCATTTGTAGCAAATATTTAAGGCAGCTTGAGTCAGTGAAAAGTGTTACGAGGACAACAGTTCACGGTAACATTTTCATGAGGAAAACAGTCTATGTATAACAGTTTTACGAGGACAATAGTCCATGTGTTACAGTGTTACGAGGACAACATTCCATGTATAACAGTGTTACAGGTACAACAGTCGATGTATAACAGTGTTACGAGGACAATAGTCCATGTTTAACAGTGTAACGAGGACAATAGACCATGTATAACAGTGTTACGAGGTCAATAGTCCATGTATAACAGTTTCACGAGGACAACATTCCATGTATAACAGTGTTACGTGGACAATGAGTCCATGTATAACAGTCGTACGATAACAACAGTCCATGTGTAACAGTGTTACGAGGACAACGGTCCATGTGTAACAGTGTTACGAGGACAACATTCCATGTATAACAGTCTTACGATAACAACAGTCCATGTATAACAGTGTTACAGGTACAACAGTCGATGTATAACAGTGTTACGAAGACAATAGTCCATGCTAAACAGTGTAACGAGGGCAATAGACAATGTATAACAGTGTTACGAGGTCAATTGTCCATGTATAACAGTTTCACGAGGACAACATTCCATGTATAACAGTGTTACGAAGACAATGAGTCCATGTATAACAGTCTTACGATAACAACAGTCCATGTGTAACAGTGTTACGAGGACAACGGTCCATGTGTAACAGTGTTAGGAGGACGATAAGTCCATGTATAACAGTCTTACGAGGACAATATATCAATGTGTAACAGTGTTACGAGGACAATAAGTCCATGTAAAACAGTGTTACGAGGACAACAGTCCATGTGTAACCGTGTTACGAGGACAATAAGTCCATGTAAAGCAGTGTTACGAGGACAACAGTCCATGTGTAACAGTGTTACGAGGACAACGGTCCATGTGTAACAGTGTTAGGAGGACAACAGTCCATGTATAACAGTCTTACGAGAACAACAGTCCATGTGTAACAGTGTTACGAGGACAACATTTCATGTATAACAGTGTAACGAGAACAATGAGTCCATGTATAACAGTCTTACGAGGACAATAGTCCATGTATAACAGTCTTACGATGACAACATTCCATGTATAACAGTGTTACGAGGACATTATGTCCATGTGTAACAGTGTTACGAGGACAACAGTCGATGTGTAACAGTGTTACGAGGACAACAGTCCATGTATAACAGTCTTACGAGAACAACAGTCCATGTGTAACAGTGTTACGAGGACAACATTACATGTATAACAGTGTAACGAGAACAATGAGTCCATGTATAACAGTCTTACGAGGACAATAGTCCATGTATAACAGGCTTACGACGACAACATTCCATGTATAACAGTGTTACGAGGACAATATGTCCATGTGTAACAGTGTTACGAGGACAACAGTCGATGTGTAACAGTGTTACGAGGACAACAGTCCATGTATAACAGTCTTACTAGAACAACAGTCCATGTGTAACAGTCTTACGAGGACAACATTACATGTATAACAGTGTTACGAGGACAATAAGTCCATGTTAAGCAGTGTTACGAGGACAACAGTCCATGTGTAACCGTGTTACGAAAACAACAGTCCATGTGTAACAGTGTTACGAGGACAACAGTCCATGCACAACAGTCTTACGAGGACAACAGTCCATGTATAACAGTGTTACGGGTAAAACAGTCCATGTGTAACAGTGTTACGAGGTCAATAGTCCATGTATAACAGTCTTACTAGAACAACAGTCCATGTGTAACAGTGTTACGAGGACAACATTACATGTATAACAGTGTAACGAGAACAATGAGTCCATGTATAACAGTCTTACGAGGACAATAGTCCATGTATAACAGTCTTACGAGGACAACAATCCATGTATAACAGTGTTACGAGGACAATAAGTCCATGTAAAGCAGTGTTACGAGGACAACAGTCCATGTGTAACCGTGTTACGAGGACAATGAGTCCATGTATAACAGTCTTACGATAACAACAGTCCATGTGTAACAGTGTTACGAGGACAACGGTCCATGTGTAACAGTGTTACGAGGACAACAGTCCATGTATAACAGTCTTACGAGGACAACAGTCCATGTATAACAGTGTTACGGGTAAAACAGTCCATGTGTAACAGTGTTACGAGGTCAATAGTCCATGTATAACAGTCTTACTAGAACAACAGTCCATGTGTAACAGTGTTACGAGGACAACATTACATGTATAACAGTGTAACGAGAACAATGAGTCCATGTATAACAGTCTTACGAGGACAATAGTCCATGTATAACAGTCTTACGAGGACAACAATCCATGTATAACAGTGTTACGAGGACAATAAGTCCATGTAAAGCAGTGTTACGAGGACAACAGTCCATGTGTAACCGTGTTACGAGGACAATGAGTCCATGTATAACAGTCTTACGATAACAACAGTCCATGTGTAACAGTGTTACGAGGACAACGGTCCATGTGTAACAGTGTTACGAGGACAACAGTCCATGTATAACAGTCTTACGAGGACAATAGTCCATGTATAACAGTGTTACGGGTAAAACAGTCCATGTGTAACAGTGTTACGAGGTCAATAGTCCATGTGTAACAGTGTTACAGGTAAAACAGTCCATGTATAACAGTTTTACGAGGACAATAGTCCATGCACAACAGTGTTACGAAGACAACAGTCCATGTATAACAGTCTTACGAGGACAATAGTCCATGTATAGCAGTGTTACGGGTAAAACAGTCCATGTGTAACAGTGTTACGGGTACAACAGTCCATGTGTAACAGTTTTATGAGGTCAATAGTCCATTTGTAACATTGTTACAGGTAAAACAGTCCATGTATAACAGTTTTACAAGGACAATAGTCGATGCATAACAGTGTTACGAAGACAACAGTCCATGTATAACAGTCTTACGAGGACAATAGTCCATGTATAACAGTGTTACGGGTAAAACAGTCCATGTGTAACAGTGTTACGAGGTCAATAGTCCATGTATAACAGTGTTACGAGGACAACAGTCCATGTATAACAGTGTTACGAGTACAACAGTCCATGTGTAACAGTGTTTCGAGGACAACAGTCGATGTATAACAGTGTTCCGAGGACAATAGTCCATGTGTTACAGTGTTACGAGGACAACAGTCCAAGTTTAAATGTGTTACGAGGACAACAATCCATGTTTACATTGAATAGTTTTACGATGACAACATTAAATTTGACAGAAATGTGTTTCATAGTTTTTTATTAGCAGAAAACATCGACTAACTTTAGTGTATTTGACATGAAAGCTTTATTTTATCAAATTATCAGCTATGTTGAGTTAAGAATATTGAACTTGTCTAGTTAGACATAAAAGCTAATGCGCCATTTTTATTTTTGATATATAATCTTATTAAGGACCACCAGAAGACATTTTCTTTCAACTTATTCGATTCCTGTTAGATTAATCAACCGATACCATAGTAGGTAGGTTATATATATATATTACAGTAATGATGTAATGGAGCGTCATTTTAAACTTCCAATTATGCGCATGATAATAATGTTTAAGGTAATTAGACGTTAAACGATAACGTTATTAATATGTAAAATACAAGCACTTTTTTACTAAATGAGATGATATAGAATACGGTTTCCACATGTTTATTATTAACACCACAGGGTATTCTAACTTCAATATAAATATACAATGTATGTTACATAAACTCTTCCCTTCGTTTTAAAACATTAAAGGGCCTTTAATATGTGGTCGTATATTAAAAACTGATATGATATATATTTCAATAGACAAGCTTAAACTTTGCAGGTATGTATATCTTGAAAGATAAAATTATACAGAAAATATGGAACCCCGCCTCCACGAACCTCATGCCCAGCAGGAAAACGTTTAATAACCATATAATATTCAAATAGTCTGTTCAAAGTGTGACACATTCATTTATATAAAATCTTTAAAATGAAAACATATTTCTTTCCTAATGTTTTCTTTCAAAGCAAGGATTATGCACTATGAAGCAAATATAATGGTGCTGCCTGGATTTCGCCTCTCCGCTTATAATGTAAATTATAGCGTATTGATAAATGCATTGAGTAATCTTAATGTGTGCGTTCATAATATTCTGTTCATTGAACGTACTTTCAGTTACATGGGTGCTTTTGTACCGGTGTATTTTTCACTACGTTACCTACAATTAAAATGTACATACAACATATATGGAATTTGGCTTTGATATGAAGTAAGTACAATGTCGCAAAATACGATTACGACCGGTTGTAATCAAACTTATTATGGATAAGGTATCGTTCGATATCGTTTCGCTATCTTGTTAAATCCATTCGATATCAAATTAAGTGGGGCATTTGAGGCCCAAAAGATAAATGACAACTGTCGTATACACACACAACATGTCTATAAAAACAACCTAGCCTAAATGTACCACTTCAATGTATACCAATATTGGCCTTTTGTAAATATCAAAAACACATTATTGAAATTCCTGTTGATTCTTCTATTAATTGTTTCATAGAGAGGTTGTAATATATCTTTTTATTTACTGAAGGTATAACTGCATATTTATAAAATCGTGTTCAAAACTTTAAAGAGCCTGAATATACCTGGACTACAAACAGTCTGTTAATAACATAAAATCTTCACATTTTCCTATGTATGCCAGAAATACTCACTTACTGAAGTAATTTGGTACATGTTTTACGGGCATAGACTTTAATATATATTATCTACTTAAAAAGTAAAAATATGGATTTAAAAAAGATTTGATTGTGTCGACTAAGATATTTGATTGGCAAAAAAGGCTTAAACTCAAAGCATAAATCACACAAGTTACACACATATAGAAAGTTAGGTGCCAAGAGTATGTCACATAACGTTATTTTCCAAATGAATGCTAAGGTAGTTGGCCTGTTTAGATAAATGTTGAGACTTCGTTGTTCATCATATATTCATAAAATTAAACACTACATATCAAGATAAATATCTTGAAAAGTGTGAATTGTACCAAAACAAACATTGTATAAAAATACAATAACATGATTTAAACGTTTATAAAAGTTTGAATGTTATGAAAATGTATCAAAAAAAAGAGCATAGGTTCTAAAGTGGAAATGACGTGATGGTAAAGACGCTAATGTGGAATTGCAAACATCTATCATGGATAAAAAGAGTTTCAGAAGTAATGAACATACTCTCCGTTTCACAGAGGGTCCCAGTAAAGCCTGTTACACAGGAGCAGGATTTCGGAGATGAAGACCCACAAGTTCCACTGTTTTGACAGCTTCCTGCTCCGCTGGATTCACAGGTGTCTACAATTAGTAGCAGGAAACGTGTTTATTCTTTTAATAGTGAATTATTTGGAAATATCAATTTTTGTTTCGAAAACTCAATGTATATTGCTTATTGCTGTAATCTATATATCTTAACAATCCATTAACAAGAAATGGAGGCAAGACTGAGGGAAAAGTGTGAATGGTAAGTATCAGAAAAAAACACTGAAAACACGATAAAACACTTTAATATTTCAGAAAAGGTTTTAAAAAAACTTTGAAAGATGACAATGGATGCAACGAATCAACTTTAGCCTCACTTTCCTCCTGAAGGAAAAAAATATGAATTAACTAATTAAACGATTAATTAGATATTCTTTTAAAAACAAATCAAAACCTGCAGGGACTCCTCTTTACCCGCCTTATACAGTGGAATAAAGCAGGTCTATGTTTTTCCCTGAACGTGCAGGGGATGCATGTTCATAATTCAAAAAGGGTCATACTTAGACGAAAAATTGGACAAGCTAACATATTTACTTACAGAATCATCGTAAAGCTATTTAGATAAGTTAATCAATCGTACTAAAAATCTTTCACGATGATTATTTCACAGTAAAATCACAATTTAACAGACTCTGATGTTGGTATTGTAAATAAATAGTTGTTTTTGTATCATCGCCCCTTTCATTTACCTCATAAATCAGATATGACATTAGCTATTACATTAATTACCCAAACTTAGACGCATTTTATATTACTTAACAGAAAGGCTTGAGTTTGATATTAATATATCATTATATTTATAATAGAAGTGAAATTATAGTGTTTTAATGATAAATATTTGAAAACATTAATCTTAATATTTTTATCGTACTTTCTGAAATTAATGACATCATTTATTTACATACAATGTATTGTAGTGAGGCAACGTACCTGTGCATGAGGCACCATAATAGCCGGTGTTACAAATACATGAACTGCCAGAACAAACGAAGTTTCCAGTACAAGGCGGTGTACACAGACCCTCACAGTGTGTACAGAACACTACAACAAGAGGAACCCTATAACGTGACACTGAGCATTCCATTGTATTCGGCTTTACAACAAATAGAGGGATAAAAACGTGACAGTAAAATTACAAAGAGCAGTGATTTCTACGGAATTTTGTTATTAATAATGATTTACATGTATCTGTTGCGTATTTGGTTAGAGGAAAAAATGCATAAAAGTTATTTTACTTCAAATTAAAAAAAAAACATAAAAAATTAAGATCTTCAGTATAAATTAAAACAAAGTTAATGTGATGAGGCTGAATTTTTGTAACCAAGTACATTTTTTTTTCTGATTTTACTTTTATCTCGCGTGCAAAAATAGCATTAGTTATACATAATTTATAGAGAAGTGATATACTCAGCCATTGCTGTAGAAAAGATAATCTATATATTCCTTTGACAAACTTGATTTCCCTTTGATTGTCGAAGGATGGAAACTACAAATATAAGTCTTATATGAGTTTCTGTTTAAAAAAGGGATGAATGAAACGAGTAAATGAGTGTGATGTTTCTCTCGTTAGCTAAACAATTAACTATCAGTTTTATGAAACCCTGTTGCAATGGAAACGAATTGTTCTTACTTTGGGTGAATCTTGTGAAAAAAGAAAGATACTGTTCTAGATCAATAACAATCCTTAAATTTCTGCCACGTTGAATCTATGTATATTGTGACGTCATACGTGACGCCATTTCATTATCACTTTATGGCGTCACAATAGGTCGAATTACATCACTTCATACGCCAATAAAATATGAAATTAGTGTATTCTCTGAATTTGCTGTATTAGTGAATATATTTATATCATGTTACTGTAATCACTTCCTTTTCACAACTACAAATATTAAATCATTGAAGCAATATATAGTTGGTTTTTTTCTCTCGATTAGGAGTCAAAGAATGGAAGCAAAAATAAGAATGCATTGTATATTTAAATGTTTCTGACTAAATAAAATTGGATATTTTCAGTCACGGGTGAAGTATTTTGGGGAACTGTATACTGTTAAATCAGTGCATTCATTAAATACATAAACAATGTATTTATATTATAATTTCTACATAACTTTTTAAAACTAATTGAATTGAACATATGCGCTAGTGAGTAAACATTCATTAAATAATTCTTACCTGCAATTATTATCAGAAGACTGATATTAATACTGATGTCCATGCCCTGCAGAGTAAAATAAACGAAAAGACATTATAAAGATCTAAGTAATATATTGGAGAAAATCAATAGACAAATTATTTCACTTATTGCTAAAAGACGTTTCATTATTTTTTGACAGAAGTATCCACCCACTACAGAAAACCTTATAAAATTGCGGTTAATTTATTCCTAATTGTATATGATTTATTTAGGGAATCATTTGGGATTTATATTTGCAATTATAATTGTTTAATAAACTGATTTAACATATGATATGTTGTCCAGGCTTACAAGACTCCATCGTGCAGGAGTCACTCACAAATCTCTCGTACGAAGTACACCAGGACAATGTGTTGTCCAGTAGCCTCAGACATTTATACTTCTAGCAAACTAGCACCCATTGTCTACGAAGATATCAATAACCTACAAATGTCTTATACTAACCTCTAAAAAGAGCTATAGCTTGTCATAGCTTCTGTAGTTAATACCCAAATGCATCATTTTCTTTCCATAAAAATACTCTTCTTTGAATCGCGCATACAACAAAACGATTGGAAAGCCATAGCGAGCTCTCATAAATTAGAGGCATACAAATGTACCAGTGGGATCATAGTATATAGTTTTTTCTCTGCACCCCATGTGGTTCCCGCCTTGATGTTAAATTTGATTCTGATATTATTTTGCAATAATGTGTCAAAGACTGAATATCTGAAAGAAAATATTTTACTTCCTGGAAAAATGCTTTATGCATACAATTTCCATGATTACAGGAAAAATGTCACTAAATATAGGAGTATTTTCTTTGATTATTAAGGATGGGTGTGCATAAGGCTAAGTTTGGCTTTTCGACTTCCAATAGTCCGTAAACACATTTGTTGGCAGGGGTATTCTATAATAACACATAGTTTGTGGATAAAGGAAAGGTTTTAACCTTAGGTGTTACAGTATGGGGTCTATTAAGAGTTGGGTAAACTACGAAACTATGTAGCTATCAAATTATGCATTCGGCAAAAAAGTATGCAAATTTTGAACAGGAGATATTTCGTAATTCAAATGAACCAACAGAGCCTTTAACATAGAAGAAAGTTGAGCTGCTGAATGTGAGACAGCTGCTACCGTAAGTGATGTCAAATAGGATAACTCTGATATCTGTGATAGATTGAAGAGCAGTGGAATTTTTCACAACACAACCCAGGTATACATTTACACATATTTTTAAGATGGCCAAAGGCGGCCAAGCACATTTGAAGTACTTCGTTTCTGTACCGTGGTACATATTTGTGTAACACAAACAAATCATGTATACATCGTTTCTGTACCATGGTACATTTTTGTGTAACACTAACAAATCATGTATACATCGTTTCTGTACCGTGGTACACTTTTGTGTAACACTAACAAATAATGTATACTTCGTTTCTGTACCGTGGTACACTTTTGTGTAACACTAACAAATAATGTATGCTTCGTTTCTGTACCGTGGTACACTTTTGTGTAACACAAACGAATCATTTATACATCGTGTCTGTACCGTGGTACACTTTTGTGTAACACAAACGAATCTTATCATATTTCCTTTCTGCACCGTGGTGCACATCGATAGGTATTAACCGGAGGTTTATAATGTAAAGGAAAAATTGTGGAAAGCAGAATATAAAACGTACATTTTACTGTGTGATGACATAGCAATGACTGCAGGTGATTGTGTTGATCAGTCATTTAAGAGTACTTATATGAGAGTGTTACGGAACGAGATAATAAAAACATTATTCTTTTGCATTTATAAGGATTTGGTATGAAAACACTCCTTATTTACTGGCACTATGACAAACGCGTACTAACACTCAATAAAGATTATTTAAAAGGTGTATTTAAGTATTATTAGCCCACAGATTGTTTTCAAATATATATCTGCAAAGCTCAAACTAAGTTCAATTCGAATTTCATAGGTATAATACAAGATGTAACTTTAAAATGTTAGGTATGAACTGCATATTAGGTTTTTGTACTCTCCTTGAATGTTTCATTTCATTAGTTCTGATATTACAATGCTGTGCTAATCAATATTCAATTTTGATTAAACAAGTTTGATTAATTGTCATTGGGAAAATATCCATTTAAATTAAATGTGAACTATTTTGGACACTAGTTAAACGAAATGTACAAAAGGCATTTGTAATGTGAAGTGGAATATTGAATTTCATTGAAAATTCTATTAATCGAAATTGAAAGTTGAATATAAACACTTTATCGTATTATCCAATTATACTCTATCTACGCGACACTGTGTACTGAATGACGCAGGTTATGAAGACCTACGTTATTCACTAATGGCTATTTATATTCTGTGGGTAACTCTCGTGTCCAATTAGAGGCGGAGACCTAGCTCATAAAGCAAACAATGTAGACTTTAAGAAAAAGATATTTGATATACAAAAGGTTCGGATGTGATCAAATGAAAACTGTGATTTATTAGGACTAATTAAAATATTTAGTCGTGTCACGTAGCCTACACTTAAAAATGCGTCTAATTGTATATATTTATCATTAAAATGCTCAGGATTATATGCTCTCATATTCATAGCATAATTTATATTGTTTATGATTTAAATAAAAGTTGTTTCCTGCTGATATTTGGCAAAAGCTCACAAATAAAAACCATCTGATGACGGTAGATGTTGATTGTATGTCCTGTCTGATACAACAGCTAATCGTGACCGTGGTACAATGTACACCTTTTGGGTCATTAGCTGTTAGTGGTAACTAACAGCAAGACAAATTATACCACAGAAACGGAGTATAAATGCTACGTTTGTGTACCATACTGAGTTGACCACGCTATTCTTATGAATCATTCCTGATCGCCTCCGACCATCAATAAGAATGATACAAAATGGTTTCATAATAATAAGAAATAGCTACATTAATTAGGACATATGTCGCCTATCATATTAATATTTGATTCATGAAAAGAACAAGGTGTTGTGGAGTTATACTTCGACTGTACACGTAATGGCAAAGGTAAAATCGTATATCCCTTGATTTGGATATAGACCTGTCCTTTACAACACAAATCAAAAGTGTAACTGGTTAGCTTACAGTCCATATGGATGGGATTTTGAAGAATATAAAATTACAATGAGGTCAGATTTACATATCCTACTTTTTATGTTGTAGATCATTCCGTAATGAATTGTAACAGGACAGGTATGCCTCTAATTCTAAACATACCGCGAACCAATGGGCATCTAATAAAAATATTTTTTTACATCATTGACATAAATGAACTGAATGTGTCAAAATCTTATTTCTAAAATACATCCAATTGTTCACGACATATTTAATTTCATGGTTCCAATATAGTATTTTCTTTTTTGATGTTGATCCTATGCTTTAATTGTTTTGCCTTATCTTTGTAATGAATTTATTTATTTTGATTTACATTGTCTATACAATTTATCTATCTAATATTGTGGTTAATTTTATTTTTTGTAAAAATAGTTGTAAACAAAATATGGATTATAATGCCATTTCGGCCATTAAGGAATAATAAGCGGTACTTAAGTTGAACAAAAAATATAGATGTATGTCTGGGGTCTTCGAAACGTTTCCAGAAAAAAAAATGGAAAAGGTTCCTATAAGATGAACATAACACACAGGTGACAGAACCTTCAACATTAGGTAATAGATACAGTATGCATACAAATAAGTTACACTGCATAGTACAGCTGTTTCGTCCTCCTAGGTCTCATAACGCTGCAAATGTATAACCTTTGTTGACACTGAATATTTTGTTTTACTAGTTTGTGCTATAAACCGCGCTAGAATATATCGAAGCTTCATGGTTATGACCAACTTATTCATGCATGGCATGTGTTCCCTATTATTGTGATGCATGCTTCAACGCCACTAGATCATTACAAAAAAACGGATAAATATGACAACGGGAAAATGAACCTCTGAAAAAGACCTGTCACCTAAACCCAAATTACACATTTAGAAAATACCCTGAGAGGTGTTATTATTTACTCAAATTTTGAAGAGAAAGCAAATACTATTATGAATGGCCCGACTAGCGATCATTCCTCTACCAAGTGAATGACCCCTAAGACACAAACATTTAAAAGTATTTGATTCTAAATTGATAACAAGTAGTAGAAGTAATGCGTTGAAATATGAATTTTGTCATTTTGACAAGTCAAGTTCGTATAATCTTTAGTGAAATGATTTATTTCAAAAGCCTTGTCATCTTAATACATCATAAAACAGAGCATGTATAATTATTTTGTTATATGCAATAATTTCATATAAGGGCAAATACATAATTTACTGATTTTTTGTGGATAAATTTATAACGATTTGTCAGTTTTTTCTCATGGCTACATTTCAAGGATCGGTGCGTAAAGCTGTACCTACCCGCGTTTTAAAGGAGTCGTTTTGTGTCAACTTTGACAGGTAATGCATCAATCATCTTTATAATACATCTTGTTGACCACAAAATGAAAAATGTAAGGGTGTCCATCCTTGTACATATGATTTAAGATGGATGTATTAGAAAGTTTGTTTTGACAGATTAAAGATATGACAAATGATGAGCATTGAAGCAAAATTTTAACATAATAAAAATGTTATTTCTAAGCGGAGATAACATTGTTAGAACCAAATCAAATTATAACAATGATGGATTGCTCTTGACTTTGGTTTTACCATGGATCAGTTTTGCAGAATTCTAACACAGAAATTTGTATTTCTGAAACAAGATATCTTGGTGTTTTTTGATAAAAACCAGTAGTAAAATCTCGTACACTGTAATCGTTTTGGTTAAAATTAAAATTATATATTATTATCAAATGATAGATACTTAGGAGAATTAGTATGAAACCCATTGATGAGGCAATAACTTATCATTCTTTGCATCTTAATACCGAATATTGTTATTTACAAGAGTCAAATATAATCATTATGATCTTAATTGCAAATTAAAAGTTTCAGACAACCCTTTTTCCAATTACATATAACTTTAAAATAACACTAACTAGGCCGATCATGATTTATCGATACAAAAAACTGCTCTTCGAAATCAGTGTACATTTTGAGAAGTTGAATATTTAATGTACATATCAGTAAAATGATATGTTGATATGGTATGCATTCCACTAAACTAACGCCCGCCTCACTTCTGTTAGGTAACACACGTCTTGTAGTAAATTACATCTTATTTACGCATATAGGTATATACAACGAAAAGACAAAATATACATAAAATAAATAAAAACTATCTGTTCCCTTGCGTATCGTATGAACTTAAGCTGCATGAGCATTATTACTGCCACCAGGCAGGGACTAACAGTTTGGGAAATAATACACTGGTAAACCCGGTAACACACATGCATATTACAGACTAAGGCCACATTATATCTTTCTTTTGGGCCTGTGCGAGTAACAACCAAGAGAATAAAATGTAAATAAAAACAAAAAATATTATATAAATTAGATGACTGAAAACATAAATCGAATATGTTAGTCTGATTTTTCTAGATTCCCGTCAATATTTTGAAATAACTATTGAAATATCCTTAAACTGTTAGAGGTGTTATTAACAGTGTAATTGAACAAATAAATAAATAATTTAATTCTAAATAAATAATTAAAATAACTAAATAAATGAAAATAAAAATAAATCAACATGATTATTGTGTTTCACATCTAAGCTATTCACGAAAGTGTCAAACTATACAATGTTAGCATCCCTATGATAATGCTGAGCTATACGTATAAAAGCGACGAACTTTCTGAGTCCCAGTTATTTTCAAATAACAGCATACCTATAAGGAAGTAAATAATTTCGAATTCTGAGCTACTACATCTAATAATTAAAACTATTCAAGAGGTACAGAATCAATCTAAGAACTTTTAACACACTTCCATAAAAAATCCAGACGCTAAGGTAAATATGAAACATACATAGAAAGTTAAAAAACAATCTCAATTTTAAACGTTATAAGTACATAGCTATATACATAATGCACACAACGACCAAGTTAATAAGGGAAGAAATGGATATCAGATCAGGTAGGCTCAGTTGTAAAGGTCAATGACAGTGCTATTTACATATCGTTAGAGAAGTATGTAATGCAATACTAGAAAATGTGGAGTGCGTTTTTGTTTTGTCGATTGGGGAATACGGGTTACAATCCAAACACAAGGTTATGCAAACAAACATGGGTAGTACAGTATTGACTCGTTTCGTTCTTTAATAGTCCAATTTTACATGAAAACATATTTATGGAGCATTTTATTTCCTGAACAAGTAATAAAATATAAAGCAAAACATAGATATAGTTTCTGGCACATTGAATACTATTTTCCACCCTAAAATGGCATATAACTATCATATAGGCATTTTCGATTACATGATAAAAGAGAATAAGACAATAAATAAATAAATGTTAAATAAAAAGTAAATAAATATTAAATAAATAAATCGTCATCACACAATCACAAATTCGGAAGTCAAAGTAACATGATAAGACAACAAGAATCAAAGAAGAAGAAGAAATAGAAGAAGAAGAATCAAAGAAGAAGAAGAAGAAGAAGAAGAAGAAGAAGAAGAAGAAGAAGATGAAGAAGAAATAGAAGTAGAAGAAGAATCAAAGAAAACGAAGAAGAAGAAGAAGAAGAAGAAGAAGAAGAAGAAGAAGAAGAAGAAGAAGAAGAAGAAAAAGAAGAAGAAGAAGAAGAAGAAGTAGAAGAAGAAGAAGAAGAAGAAGAAAAAGAAGAAGAAAACAACAACAAAAACATAAGCATCAGGATTTCAGGAAGTGTAAGTGGACCTACACGAGTTCCATGGAGTAGTATGTGGTACCGAATGTCCGCACAGGTGATAGAGATCAGACGTATCAAACTGAATACATACTGTAGGTATACCAAGGTATAATTCAGGCAGAAACGTATAAATAACTCAAATTGACTCCTTTCATAAATATACAACATGGTTTTGCTCCCCTTTCATTCAATTTAAATAGCTTCAATTTTAAATCGACATTCGATAAAGTGCATAAGTTGTGAAAGAGGGATATTGTGAGGATTTTATTGCGCAATATTTTAAGAATATTTACAAAATGATACTTATACATCGATATTGGCAAACATCAGAAAAACAAATTAGTCTATTTCTATTTACCATAAAATAACTTTAAATACGATATTACCGTTAAATGTGATAATGTTTTTTTTGTATTTGGCGGTAAGGTATTTGCAAGAAAAATCGTACTATCTATTTTAATAAAATACAAATGTTCAGGGTTTTAATATCAGAAAAGAAAAGAAAAGAATTAATGGATTTAAATAAAAGTAATGAACGTAAATATTGTCGCATAAATAAGGAATATGACATTAAACCAACAACAATAGTTCTGAAAAAGGACACGCTGACATTAAATAAATCCATTGAAAACATGCCGAAGTGATGTAATGGACTTCCATACGGCATTAAGTAGAAATCACACATTAGTTAAACGATAAAGATTAAATATCTCTTACCTTGTTGTAAATGTATGCTTATCAGAAAAACAGATCACGACTTTAAATGTAGAAAGTTAATCCCCATACATGTTATAGTTCCATAGTAATAATCCAATGAGTATCTCTGCTGCCTGACTCACACTGATAAACGATATAATAAAACCGTGTAGCCCTTTTACGTTTATACACAATCAACCCATACACCGCTTTCAGTCGCGGTTAGCACGACCGTGTCATATCTCGTATGTCCAAACTGGTTGCATGTGTATTACGCCTTCACATGGAACGTTAAATGCTCATTGTAACAAGAAACTTATTCGCACCACCCGAACGGGTGCATTTCAAACTATAACCCTATTTAGTGTAGCTGACATTCCCTATATCAATTTACTGCTCGTAAATTGATATACGAGAATACTGTCTCATCTATTTATATTTTTATCTGCCTATGAAATTGACATCTATTGTCGAAAATGTTCATTTGTTAAAAATGAGGATAGCTTTATCTTTGTAATCAAAAACTATGACATTGTTTTTCGCACTTTAGTGCTAACTTTTGAGATTTATCTGAATGTAATGTGATAAAAACCCCGAAATTCCATTATATTTATTTTGATAAACGATAACCATTTATCTAAGATATAATTAATATTCATGTGGAAACGTCTGACGATTTGTGTTGCTCTGTACTTATACGATCAAGAAATACCCTTTGGATCAATTCTGTAAGAGTGCCGTAAGCAAAATATTACCATATATTATCCTTAAATCATTAATATGTATAATCATTAATAATCTTCGAACACAAACATATTTCTTTTCCTATTTAATAGGCAAAAGTAATGGTGATTTCTGAATTTATTCCATTTCGTTATTGTGTATGTAATATATGCCGTTTTAATTATCGATATCAAAACTATAACGAACATTTCATTTTATCGCAAATGATTTTATATATATTTATTATGAGTATTCAACAGAGTGAAAAAATACATCAAAACACCATATAACAAGGCGTTAACACATCAGGATACAATACAACACTCGTAATAATAACACAAAAGAAACCACGGGGTCAATGCATTGATCAAAATACACCAAAGAGTCTACACACAACGACAAAAAAAAGCTTCAACACACATCAATAAAATACACCACAACTTCAACACACATCAACAAAATACACCACAGCGTTAACACACATCAACAAAATATGCAACAACGTCAACACATCAACAAAATATACCACAGCGTCAACATAAATCAACAAAATACACCACAGCGTCAATATACATCAACAAAACACACCACAGCGTCAACACATCAACAAAATACACCACAGCGTCAACACACATCAGCAAAATATGCAACGGCGTCAACACATCAACAAAATACACCACAGCGTCAACACATCAACAAAATACACCACAGCATCAACACACATCAACAAAATATGCAACAGCGTCAACACATCAACAAATTACACCACAGCGTCAACACACATCAGCAAAATATGCAACGGCGTCAACACATCAACAAAATACACCACAGCGTCAACACATCAACAAAATACACCACAGCATCAACACACATCAACAAAATATGCAACAGCGTCAACACACATCAACAACATACGTCACAGTGTCAACATACACCACAACGTATGCAACAGCATCAACACACATCAGCAAAAAACACCAAGGATTCGACACACATCAACAAAATACACCACAGCGTCAATACACATCAACAAAATATGCAACAACGTCAACACGTCAACAAAATATGCAACAGCGTCAACACACATCAACAACATACGTCACAGTGTCAACATACACCACAACATATGCAACAGCATCAACACACATCAGCAAAAAACACCAAGGATTCGGCACACATCAACAAAATACACCACAGCGTCAATCCACATCAACAAAATATGCAACAACGTCAACACGTCAACAAAATATGCAACAACGTCAACACATCAACAAAATACACCACAGCGCCAACACACAACAACAAAATATGCAACAACGTCAACACGTCAACAAAATATGCAACAGCGTCAACACACATCAACAACATTCACCACAGCGTCAACACACATCAGGAAAATATGCAACGGCGTCAACACACATCAACAAAAAACACCATGGCTTCGACACACATCAACAAAATACACCACAGCGTCAACACACATCAACCAAATATGTAACAACGTCAACACATCAACAAAATACAGCACAGCGTCAACACACACCAACAAAATATGCAACAACGTCAACATATCAACAAAATACACCACAGCGTCAACACACATGAACAAAATACACCACAGCGTCAACACACATCAACAAGATACACCCCGGCATCAACACACATCAACAAAATACACCACAGCATCAACACACATCGACAAAATACACCACAGCGTCAACCCACATTAACAAAATACACCACAGCGTCAACACACATCAGCAAAATATGCAACGGCGTCAACACACATCAACAAAAAACACCATGGCTTCGACACACATCAACAAAATTCTCCACAGCGTCAACACACATCAACCAAATATGTACCAACGTCAACACATCAACAAAATACAGCACAGAGTCAACACACATCAACAAAATATGCAACAGCATCAACACACATCAACAACATTCACCACAGCGTCAACACACATCAGCAAAAAACACCATGGCTTCGACACACATCAACAAAATTCTCCACAGCGTCAACACACATCAACCAAATATGTACCAACGTCAACACATCAACAAAATACAGCACAGCGTCAACACACAAAGACAAAATACACCACAGCGTCGACACACAACGACAAATTACACCACAGCGTCAACACACATCAGCAAAATATGCAACAGCGTCAACACACATCAACAACATTCACCACAGCGTCAACAGACATCAGAAAAATATGCAACGGCGTCAACACACATCAACAAAAAACACCATGGCTTCGACACACATCAACAAAATACAGCACAGCGTCAACACACATCAACAAAATATGCAACAACGTCAACACGTCAACAAAATACACCACGGCGTCAACACACATCAACAAAATACACCACAGCGTCGACACACAACGACAAAATACAACACAGCATCAACACACATCAACAAAATACACCACAGCATCAACATATGCAACAACGTCAACACGTCAACAAAATACACCACAGCGTCAACACACATCAACAAGATACACCACGGCATCAACACACATCAACAAAATACACCACAGCGTCGACACACAACGACAAAATACACCACAGCATCAACACACATCAACAAAATACACCACAGCGTCAAAACACATCAACTAAATACACCAAAGCGTCAACACACATCAACAAAATATGAAACAGCATCAACACCCATCAACAAAATACAACACAGCGTCAACACACATCAGCAGAATATGCAACGGCGTCAACACACATCAACAAAATACACCACAGCGCCAACACACATCAACAAAAAACACCACAGCGTCAATACACAAAGACAAAATACAGCACAGCATCAACACACATCGACACGTCAACACACATTAACAAAATACACCACAGCGTCAACACACATTAACAAAATACACCACAGCATCAACACAGATCAACAAAATACACTACAGCCTCAACACACACCAACAAAATACACCACAGCATTTACACACATCAACAAAATACACCACAGCGCCAACACACATCAACAAAAAACACCACAGCGTCAATCCACAAAGACAAAATACACCACAGCATCAATACACATCGACAAAATACACCACAGCGTCAACACACATCAGCAGAATATGCAACGTCGTCAACACACATCAACAAAATACACCACAGCGCCAACACACATCAACAAAAAACACCACAGCGTCAATACACAAAGACACAATACACCACAGCATCAACACACATCGACAAAATACACCCCAGCATCAACACATCAACAACATATGCGACGGTGTCAACATACATCAACAAAATACATCACAGTGTCAACACACATCAACAACATACACCACAGAGTCAACACATACTAACAAATTACGCCACAGAGTCTACACATACTAACAAATTACGCCACAGAGTCTACACATACTAACAAATTACGCCACAGAGTCTACACATACTAACAAATTACGCCACAGAGTCTACACATACTAACAAATTACGCCACAGAGTCAACACATACTAACAAATTACACAACAGAGTCAACACATACTAACAAATTACACAACAGAGTCAACACATACTAACAAATTACACCACAGCGTCAACACATACTAACAAATTACAACACAGCGTCAACACATACTAACAAATTACGCCACAGAGTCAACACATACTAACAAATTACTCCACAGAGTCAACACATACTAACAAATTACACAACAGAGTCAACACATACTAACAAATTACACAACAGAGTCAACACATACTAACAAATTACACAACAGAGTCAACACATACTAACAAATTAAGCAACAGAGTCAACACATACTAACAAATTACACCACAGCGTCAACACATACTAACAAAATTCACCACAGAGTCAACACATACTAACAAATTACGCCACAGAGTCTACACATACTAACAAATTACGCCACAGAGTCAACAAATTACACCACAGAGTCAACACATACTAACAAATTAAGCAACAGAGTCAACACATACTAACAAATTACACAACAGAGTCAACACATACTAACAAATTACAACACAGCGTCAACACATACTAACAAATTACTCCACAGAGTCAACACATACTAGCAAATTACACCACAGAGTCAACACATAGTAACAAATTACACTACAGTGTCAACACACATCAACAACATACACCACAGAGTCAACACATACTAACAAATTAAGCAACAGAGTCAACACATACTAACAAATTACACAACAGAGTCAACACATACTAACAAATTACAACACAGCGTCAACACATACTAACAAATTACAACACAGCGTCAACACATACTAACAAATTACACCACAGCGTCAACACATACTAACAAAATTCACCACAGAGTCAACACATACTAACAAATTACAACACAGCGTCAACACATACTAACAAATTACACCACAGCGTCAACACATACTAACAAATTACACCACAGCGTCAACACATACTAACAAATACACCACATCATCAACACATCAACAACATATGCAGCAGCATCAACACACATCAACAAAATACTCCACAGCGTCAATACACATCAACAAAATACACCACAGCATTAACACATCAACAACATACACCACAGCGTCAGTACATCAACAACATATGCAACGGCGTCAACATACATCAACAAAATACACCACAGCGTCAATACACATCAAGGAAATACACCACAGCATCAACACACATCGACAAAATACACCCCAGCATCAACACATCAACAACATATGCAACGGCGTCAACATACATCAACAAAATACATCACAGTGTCAACCCACATCAACAAAATATGCAACAACGTCAACATATCAACAAAATACACAAAAGAGTAAACATATATCTGCAAAATATGCAACAACGTCAACACGGCAACAAAATACACCACAGCGTCAACACACATTAACAAAATACACCACAGCATCAACACACATCAACGAAATACACCACAGCGCCAACACACATCAACAAAAAACACCACAGCGTCAATCCACAAAGACAAAATACACCACAGCATCAACACATCAACAACATATGCAGTAGCATCAACACACATCAACAAAATACACCACAGCATCAACACAGATCAACAAAATACACTACAGCATCAACACACACCAACAAAATACACCACAGCATTAACACACATCAACAAAATACACCACAGCGTCAACACATACTAACAAATTACACCACAGAGTCAACACATACGAACAAAATGCACCACAGCGTCAACACATACTAGTAAATTACTCCACATAGTCAACACATACTAACAAATTACTCCACAGTCAACACATAATAACAAATTACACCACAGAGTCAACACATACAAATTACACCACAGAGTCAACACATTCTAACAAATTACACCACAGAGTCAACACATACAGTAAATTACTCCACAGAGTCAACACATGCTAACAAATTACACCACAGAGTCAACATATACTAACAAAATACACCCCAGAGACAACACATACTAACAAATTACACCACAGAGGCAACACATACTAACAAATTACTCCACAGTCAACACATACTAACAAATTACACAACAGAGTCAACACATACTAACAAATTACCCCACAGAGTCAACACATACTAACAAATTTCACCACAGAGTCAACACATACTAACAAACTACGCCACAGAGTCAACACATACTAACAAATTACACAACAGAGTCAACACATACTAACAAATTACACAACAGAGTCAACACATACTAACAAATTACACAACAGAGTCAACACATACTAACAAATTACAGCACAGAGTCAACACATACTAACAAATTGCGCCACAGAGTCAACACATACTAACAAAATGCACCAAAGCGTCAACACATACTAGTAAATTACTCCACAGAGTCAACACATGCTAACAAATTACACCACAGAGTCAACATATACTAACAAAATACACCCCAGAGACAACACATACTAACAAATTACACCACAGAGGCAACACATACTAACAAATTACACCACAGCGACAACACATACAAACAAAATTCCCCACAGCGCCAACACATACTAGTAAATTACTCCACAGAGTCAACACATGCTAACAAATTACACCACAGAGTCAACACATACCAGCAAATTACACCACAGAGTCAACACATACAGTAAATTACTCCACAGAGTCAACACATGCTAACAAATTACACCACAGAGTCAACATATACTAACAAAATACACCCCAGAGACAACACATACTAACAAATTACACCACATAGTCAACACATACTAACAAATTACTCCACAGTCAACACATACTAACAAATTACACAACAGAGTCAACACATACTAACAAATTACAGCACAGAGTCAACACATACTAACAAATTACAGCACAGAGTCAACACATACTAACAAATTACCCCACAGAGTCAACACATACTAACAAATTACAGCACAGAGTCAACACATACTAACAAATTACGCCACAGAGTCTACACATACTAACAAATTACGCCACAGAGTCTACACATACTAACAAATTACGCCACAGAGTCTACACATACTAACAAATTACACCACAGAGACAACACATACTAACAAATTACTCCACAGTCAACACATAATAACAAATTACACCACAGAGTCAACACATGCTAGCAAATTACACCACAGAGTCAACACATACCAGCAAATTACACCACAGAGTCAACACATACGAACAAATTACGCCACAGAGTCAACACATACTAACAAAATGCACCAAAGCGTCAACACATACTAGTAAATTACTCCACAGAGTCAACACATGCTAACAAATTACACCACAGAGTCAACACATACTAGCAAATTACACCACAGAGTCAACACATACCAGCAAATTACACCACAGAGTCAACACATACAAATTACACCACAGAGTCAACACATTCTAACAAATTACACCACAGAGTCAACACATACTATCAAATTACTCCACAGAGTCAACACATACTAACAAATTTCACCACAGAGTCAACACATACTAACAAAATGCACCACAGCGTCAACACATACTAGTAAATTACTCCACAGAGTCAACACATACTAACAAATTACTCCACAGTCAACACATACTAACAAATTACACCACAGAGTCAACACATACTAACAAAATGTACCACAGCGTCAACACATACTAGTAAATTACTCCACAGAGTCAACACATACTAACAAATTACTCCACAGAGTCAACACATACTAACAAATTACACCATAGAGTCAATACATACTAACAAATTACACCACAGCGTCAACACATACTAACAAATTACACCACAGAGTCAATACATACTAACAAAATACACCACAGAGTCAACACATACTAACAAATTACACCACAGAGTCAATACATAGTAACAAATTACACCACAGAGTCAACACATACTAACAAATTACACCACAGAGTCAACACATACTAACAAATTACTCCACGGAGTCAACACATACTACCAAATTACACCACAGAGTCAACACATACTATCAAATTACTCCACAGAGTCAACACATACTTACAAATTACACCACAGCGTAAACACACATACTAACAAAATACACCACAGAGTCAACACATACTAACAAATTACACCATAGAGTCAATACATACTAACAAATTACACCACAGCGTCAACACATACTAACAAATTACTCCACAGAGTCAACACATACTAACAAATTACACCACAGAGTCAACACATACTAACAAATTACACCACGGCGTCAACACATACTAAGAAAATACACCACAGAGTGAACACATACTAACAAATTACACCACAGAGTCAACACATACTAACAAATTACACCACAGCGTCAACACATACTAGCAAATTACTCCACAGAGTCAACACATACTAACAAATTACACCACAGCGTAAACACACATACTAACAAAATACACCACAGAGTCAACACATACTAACAAATTACTCCACAGAGTCAACACATACTAACAAATTACACCACAGCGTAAACACACATACTAACAAAATACACCACAGAGTCAACACATACTAACAAATTACACTACAGAGTCAACACACATCAACAAAATACACCACAGAGTCAACACATACTAACAAATTACACCACAGAGTCAACACACACTAACAAACTACGCCACAGAGTCAACACATACTTACAAATTACACCACAGAGTCAACACATACTAACAAATTACACTACAGAGCCAACACACATCAACAAAATACACCACAGAGTCAACACATACTAACAAATTACGCCACATAGTCAACACATAATAACAAATTACACCTCAGCGTCAACACATACTAACAAATTACACCACAGCGTCAACACATACTAACAAATTACAACACAGCGTCAACACATACTAACAAATTACGCCACAGAGTCAACACATAATAACAAATTACACCACAGCGTCAACACATACTAACAAATTGCGCCACAGAGTCAACACACACTAACAAATTACGCCACAGAGTCAACACATACTAACAACTTACACCACAGCGTCAACACATACTAACAAATTACACCACAGAGTCAATACACAATCACAAAATTGACCAGAGAGGCAACATATTGGGACGCAATATATATTGTACCACAGCGCTAGCGTCAACACGCAATGACCAAATTCGACATGTTTAGAAAATCTGTAGAAGCCCAAGCAAAATGTATCATAAAATCCTACAAAACAACGGCTTTAGGGAGGGTTCCCTCTTCATGCATCCCATAAAGTACCCGTGATGGTTTCAAGTGAATTTGTATCAAGTTCTGACTGTATTCGTATCGGTTGACGCCTTATTGTAGTTTTATTATTATCTACTTTATAAAAATCCCACAATGGTGATAATTGTATACGAAAAAAAAGAATAAAAAAAGCTTATGCTAGTTTGAGATTTGACTGGATGAACAACATTGTAGCCACTGCACACCTCCGTTTTTTTAATGGCGTGCAGTTACATGATAAATAATAGATTTCTGGTGAAAAGGAACACCACCACCTGCAGCAGAGAACAGCAAGTCAGCTATCACAAACACATAGGCAAGGTGAACTGACTCTATGGAGGTACGAAATGGTGATACACATAAAAGGGAATATTTACGTGTAATTTCTCACTTTTAAGCCGGAAAAGATCAGCTTGCCATCCCATAGGGGGAGATAGCCTCGTACAGAATGCCGCGATCTAAGTCATAACAATAGTATGACGTCACGTTATCAATGCATTGACATAGCAAACAACTCTGGATTTGCTAGAAAAAAAACTTGCAATCAACACTTATATTTCATGCAATCATCGCTTGCCAGTGGATTTGTGAGTGAAACGGAATGGGAGAAAAACAATCTTCCTCTACCTTGAGGTTCCCTGTGACACTCTCAAGATAGGAGAAGAATCTATTAGTCTATTAATTAAGACACATTCTAATAATTGTTGTTTTATATTTTCATGTTAAAAACCCCGTGAATATTAAAAAAAAAAATCATAATGGCGAAAATTAAGTTATTTAAGGACCCTGTCCCACTGCACTGTGTGTTTTCCTATATACATTAACATTCCCTCAACTTCCGTTTATCATAACTGTATCACAGTTGGGCCAAGCTCAATCGGTTAGAGCGGTAGTACAAATCACATCAATCTGAAGTCCAGTGATCGAATCTCGGGTAGCCTCGCTGATTTTTTTACACACAAACAACTGTTGTTGATTTCATGTCCTTTATTCTATCTTTTATATTTGTCATAAAAGTCCTGCAAGGTATGGTTCTCTTTTCAGAAATTATTAACAAAAAATATATAGTCAATCCGGAAAAATAGTTTCCGACACATCTTTGCAGTTTTTGGCAGTGGTATGGGGATCCTTAACATAATCGTTTAGAAATCAAAGAAAAGACAATCCAGAAGCATATAGTGATATTTGTGTTTTGAACAGAATCTCTTGGTTTTCATAACTGCTAGTTTGTGTGTGGTCATATACTTTGTGTGTGATCATATACTTTGTGTGTGGTGTGTGGTCATATACTTTGTGTGTGGTGTGTGATCATATACTTTGTGTGTGGTCATATACTTCTTCACAGACAGTAGATAACAATTTCTGTATCTTCCGTCTTCGGTGTTAGGTCAAAGGGAGGTTATCATAGTAACGTCTGCCCAGAAAAAAATCGTTATCTATGTTCTAAGCCTTTGTCTATGGCCGGCTCGGAAACTACCAAAACTCCAGCAGGAGATATATATGAAACCGTATCCTTTGTCAAACAACGTAGCTAACTTATCATACATGTTAAGTATGACATATTTATATTTATAAATGCAGTAATGCGCTGGAATTTGACAAAAGGTGGTTATCACTAAATGGAAATCTCAGAGAAAATACCGAAGTAAAATACCTGCCCACCGTGTCTAAGATAGTTGTTTCCTCGATAATGCAAGGGACAAGAGTCACTTGTGGTGCTGGAATGGTATACCATTTCACAGCATATGGGTTTACCGTTGCATACATGTGTATAATAGGGACTAATCATGTCTATAAAGAAAGGTATTGACAACGTTGTGCGTATATACCCTTGTTGGCTTGAAATCAAAGACACTACAATCTCTTCCACTTCAGCCGTTTTCCTCGACATTAACTTACAACATGACTAATAGTGGCGACTTACTACTAAATTGATAACTAGAAATACGGAGAGGAAAAGAACCTGTGCGATAAATAGGACGCTTTCAATTTTTCTGAAAGTGAATTTTCTCTTCCTTGATAGTCACATCCCTTGAGCTTGATCCGAATATTGTGACATATGTGATAGACGTCGACTGCTGACGGACATACTAACAACACAAGGTTTCCAAGTATGCAGGTCGATGACACCTATGGACAGCGTGCAGGTTGGTGAAAACTATGCACAAATTTAATTGTCGACATCATGATCTCATTTGGAAATATTATATTTCTACGTGTGAGATGGAGATCACAGAACTGCGTGTTATCACTAGTCGTGACTATCTAGATTGTCGCAATGAGGAGGTGACACTATTTGGATGATTCCTAAATTTACATGGCGGCTGTCGTCCATGTTACAGAGGATACTTACTCTTCAGGAACACATGGTCTTATTTTCTAAGAACTATTTCAAAATCTTCATTCCCATTTTGACTTAGTTTTATTGAGTTCGAATTACGGGTTTTGTTGACACTCGGACATTCTCTTGTTTTTCCCAGTTGTTTTGATATCTTTTCAGTTCCGATTGTTGTCATTTCGTATCGTTTTTTAGTGAACATTTATTTCGTATTTGTCGATGCTTAAGTATATATTTTTGTTTCTTATATACTTAAACTGTGTATTGCAAATAGCATGGTAGCATTCTAACTAGCGCTCAATAATTTTCGAATAATGTGACACACCGACACGTCATGCAATATAATTCTAACAAACGAAATACATTTTAATGTTGATTGATGGAAAGATTGCTTGGTCATCCTATAGATGTGGATACCCTTTATCAGTTAGTCATATGAGATAGTAAACCACTATATCAACGTCAATATATTAGTTGGTGAAAGTGCAACTGAAGAACAATGACATACTGTAAAATCACTCATTTTCATGGGCTTTTTAATTTCGTTGATTTCGTGGGTACTCCATCTATGAAATTAAAAGGTCCACAAAGTAATTTCAAGTTTGATATAAAGCAATTATCCGTTTGAGTTAGTACTTGTTATCTACAAGAATTTATGTACCCAGGAAGTTGTGTTTTGTCGGGAAATTACGAAATTCGGGCCCCACGAAAATATCTGATTTCACAGTATGTCTGATATATAGTTAGTATTATAATATTTTGACTTCTGCATAAAACGATTCAAATCATATAGCTTTTGTCAGCTATAATGGTATAACGTCCAAACTGTCATTTTTTATCAACAAAATCAAATTACTTGTTTGGATTGAAATGATAATTTAGACATTAAAGTATCACGGCTCTTCACCACCTAGAAGGAGACACACACGGGATTGTTACACCCTCACACAATTCTACTTCACATTACGCTCCGTCAACTTTTTGACATTTGTGTTAATATTTGAATAGTTTCCTTATTTTCAATTTAGTTGATAACATGTTATACAATATGGGCAAACAAGATAATAGTATAGAGGTACCCGAATATCTAAACTGATGCTTGTGAATTTGTGTTTTAGTGTGGTTCGTATAGAATACATTTTCACATTTCAATCCATTTAACTTATAAATGGGTTTTACATTTTTTAGCGTGTAAATGGAATTGATACCTCATTTTATGTATATCTTGCAAAATCCTACCAGAGTGTACACCCAATACAGTTTAAAGGGTCCGACAAGAAAAAAATAGATCGCGACTTATAAAACGCAAAGAATCGTCCAAAATAATTCCAAATATGTCTGAGGTGGCTCGCAAAGTCGTCTTAGGAAAACTTCTGTTCATAGAATTAGGCACACGTTACTGCAAAGCCTTCTCGTCGAATATATATGCATGTAAATGTATTAAGAATTAATGACAGAACCAGACAGAACAAATGGAAAATATTAATTTCAAATTCATAAAACCTTCAAAACTGTTGCTAGACCTCTTGACGTTTTGTACATGTTTCAGAATGTTCTTTTTGAGTAGTCGCAAGGTTCCCATTTCCATTAAAAATGTTTAAGTTATTTGCATATTTAATTAAGCATTGAACTGCTTTCAGTTGGCATTCATAGGCAATATGAATGCCAACTGGACAAAGACACATGTTAGATTTGCCTTTGTACAGTTTGAATTCATAATGCCTATGAATGCCAACTGAAAACGTTTCAATACTTATATTTACCATTTTTAGAATCTGTTCTGAGTTTAATCAGATGGTCAAATAGCTTACCTTCGATGTTGTTATGACATATTCCAGGAGTACAGTAATGGAAGTGAGCGTAACTTCCCCTGGAATTTGGAGGATGTGGAGAAAACTGGAACGAGATCTGGACGAAGTGAATGTGGTAAAATATTACCGAGAACGTCCGGCCTTGTGACTCGTTGATAAGTGGCGAGGAGAGACAGTTTTACTTGAGGAAGAAATACTCCTTTGAATTCATTTGAAAGAGGAGTGTAGACGGTGGATAGCCGGTATCCGTCACTCACCCGGTTGAGGCAATCCGCGACGAGGAAGATATTCCAGTTATCACAATGTGTGTACAGTATATAACAATCCCTTAACGCATTGGACCATATTGTATAAAGTCACATGACCTGAAATAGACTTGGGTCTATTAAACAATGAATTATTAGTATATTTGAACCTAAGGAAATAAAATTGCCTTTGTCAAATGCCAATAGATCATTATTTACTGAATCGAATTATTATCTGATCACAATTATCCATTCAGACTTGAAAATTGCAGAACAAAAATCAGTAGTTTCACTTATAATGACTTTGCGCACACATGCATTAGAAAGTGAAGAAAAACAAACAACCACATGACAAAATGCCATTAATTATCGTCAATTTTAATAGCATTTAAATTAAAAGTTGAATGACTTAATGTGATACTGCGATTTTGTGCACAACGATGACTACGTACACTTCTGAGGCATCTAACTGGCCAACTGTTTTGGTGGCAGTAATTAGGTTACATGCTATATCATACAACAAAAGTACATTAAACAGTTACATAAAACAAACATTTTACACTTGAATTCGAGAAAGAAAGGTCATAAAAGGCATATACTTTCTGTACTGTCATTCATAAAATCAAGGAAGGTTTGAATCCTGTTAAAATCCGTGTCCTGAAATATATTAAGAGAAGTCAAATACAGACAGACCGTCATCAAACAGTGCATTTTTAGTAGAAATGGTTGCCAAACCAAAAAGTCACAAGACTAATGAACTTTTAAAAAAAATGTTGCAAAAAAAAAAGAATTCTAAATAAATATTAAGTTCAAGTTAGCCTTAATTAATATCAACCAACGAAAAATGTTTCGGATATCACTGTAGCACAGCGGTACCATGCCACGTCCATTTCCTAGGTAGTACATGGGGCTAGCGCGATAACATGCGGTCGTGGGTTCAAATCCCAGTCAAGCCCAACCGAGTTTTTACGCTAAGGAAACTGTTGTTTTATTTTGCTTAATTTCGTCTTTATTATTTTTTAATAAGTCCCGAGTGACGTTTTCTTTAAAGAAATGATTTATCAAAGTTCTCTTTACGCCGGGGAAAAAATCCAACGCGCAGTAACTGGTTTCGGTAGCGGTACGGGGATCCTTAAGTCTGGAATGCGACAGAATGCGCCGGCGACGTCTACAACTATCACCGTGAGACATGTTTATTGGCTCTTGAATTATGCATAACTGTAGTCGCCTACATTTAGTGCTTTGCAGAATAAAGAGTTATAGCATTTTAAGCACCTGTAATTCTAGTAAACAATTAAATAATAAAGGGAGATGAGAACTGAAACACAACACATCTATTGTGTAGGGAGTGGAGTGTAACTTTACGTCCCATCAAAAATGTCGTCCTTAAAATTGGAATGAAAACATAGCAACTTAAAAGTAATAAAAGCTACCCGGCAAATGTTCGTTGATGTCATGAAAGGCGAATAACAGTATAACTATATGACTGTAAACTATTTTGGAGCATGTTTTATGAAAAAAACAAGTCAAAGGCAAAAATGAAAAATAGTGTGGATAATATTTTTTGACTGATTGAGTTCCCTGGTTGACAATATCTTTGTTGAGTTCAGTGGCATATTTTTCAGCAGATTGTAGCCATTTCTTTTGGAACAAACTGTGCCCCTCTTCTTGTCGATTGTTTTCATATGAAGATGTATCCATTGAAGAACGTATCGGGACAGGTAACAAAAACATATCAAAGTCTTTCAATTCCAAATTCAGGTATGTTATCTTTGAATCACAAGAAACGTATTAACCACATGGATATATGGTCTCCTGAACTTGAAACCAAGGACACGGTACCGTCATCCTCGATATCCAGGGGTTACGCTCACTTTCGCTTTCTACACCCATGGAATATGTCATAACAAAATTGAAAGCACGAAGATAGCTGTTTGATTGGTCTCAGGTAAAAAAAAAACCCACCTGACCAATCGCTAGGCTGATACCTGTCCTTTGAAGATTACCTCAAAGCCTGTCAATGTTTACCGTTACGTGACTGCGAGATTCTTTTGATGTATATCAAAGGATCGAACCAGTATTCTTGTAACACCAACAAGATGGCCACGCGCAACGAGCCTTCAATTTTGCTATGACATATTCCAGGGGTGCAGAGAGCGAAAATGAGCGTAACCCCTGAATATCGAGGATGGGACACGGTAGACCCCAAATAGCACACCGCCGATGGGCCAATTTTGGCCCAACTAAACTGCACCGTTGGCGCAACGTAGTAATACAACATTTGCCCAACAGCTTTTTGTCCGTTTGCCCAACGTTGGGCCACTGGTGGCAGACATTTCTGTTGGCCCAACGTTGGGCCACCGTCTGATAATACTAAAATTGTACTCCTGTAACAACGCTCGAACACCCCGCCCGGTATATTTTACATTTCTGTCTGTTTAAAATACGGAGTTTAGCGATTTCGTTTTGTATTTCAACCAAACAAGAGTTCCTTTCCCTGTAAATATGCAAATCGGGATCTGGAATTATCCAATCACGATTTTCATCACTCTACATGCCATTATGTCACATGGGCAGAGGGTGCGAACAGGACATGGGGCTAAACAACCAGAATTCGAATTGAAGTGATTTAAAAACGAGTTGTCACTGAAAATAGAATGTAGATATTATATTATATTATATTCAACTTTATCATTTACACGTTTTCATTCTACTCGTAGATAATTGCAGATACATCGGTAACTTACTTTTTTCAAGACACTGCAACAGGTACCCGCGTCCAATTTTTCCCGCTAAGCTGCATTCAGAACGAGGCTTTCCCGGATATCCGTTAGACTATGGTTGGATGATCAGTTAATTTCCGACCGTGGGCCAACGGCGAGATGCGATCGTTGGCTATGCAGCTAAACTCCACCGTTGGACCAACGTCGATATGCGATCGTCGCATCGCGCCGTTGGCCCGACAATGTCTTGCTATCTGGGACTCGTCTGATTCAGCCGCTTTCCTCAATCTTTATTTAAACATCAGCAACAAAGACGCTTACTACTATGTTTGATAAGCGGGACGATTTCGATTTTTGCCGATCGTGAACTTTCCCTTCCTTGATAGCAAACACCCCTGCTTCCTCAAACTCCGGTGACTACTTGTAGCAGTTGATTCGGTGTTCAAAAGCTTGCACTGAATATCATGAACTCCCTGACGGATGTCGAATGTCAACAGACAAACTCACAACACAGGATTTCCAAAGATGCTGGCTGACGACGATTATGTACAAGTTTGAAGGTCTTCAGTTCGATCTCATTGGGAAATATGCAATATTAAGTTCGATGAGTTTGTGCATTGTTGTTTTGGTGGCGCTGTCCCAGTTCCCGCTATCAGGACTTGTTCGGATTTGACCCTGATTTACATTGCGGGTGTCGTCGATGAAGCAAGCGTTTTTCTCTCATATCCCTGTGTGTAAGATAGAGCTGTCCAGGGTAAGAAAGGGGTGTAGGAAATTTCTTTCTCTCATATCCGGTCATGTAAGATAACGTTGGCCATGTAAGTTACATGGGCGTGACGTCACAATGGCTCAACAATGACGTGATGTCACGAATTCGGAAAACACCGATGCCGCAATGCCTCGGGTTTTACCAAATTTGAAAACCCTTCGGGTGGATATTTCCCTATCCTTCACCCCTGTACATGAAAGAGTCTTATAATCTTACCGGAACACCTTAACTTCTTTTTGTACTTTTTTCAAGGGTCTTCATATAAATGTTCCCTTTGTTCTGATGTTGCCCTGATTTTATTTATTCTATGTTTAGATTACGGCTTTGTTAACACTTCGATATACTCTTGTTGTTTTCTGTTGTTGTCGTTGGTGTTGTTGTTGTTTATATTTGTAACTAACTATACTATATCACGCGTGTTCTTATCATACAATTTTTTTTCATTTGACCTACGGGTCTCTTAATTTACACGAATAAATCTTTATTCGGATAATATCATTCTTAACACACATTTCTAGGGGTGTTTTCTTTCTATTTAGTAATAAGCTTCGTTTAGACCCCCACTTATCAACTTATCACTAATGAATCATTGTTTGATCTCTACGTGACACTAAATCTCATAAGTCTTCGTCACAATGAATCATATCTAAGAACTGGGTTTAGATGGGTAAAGCGGGGACAATCGGTTACCAATGTACATGTAATGGATGCGATATGACACAAGGGAAATAACTCGTGCTTGATTAAACACGCTGCAATACACTGACAGAATACTATTAATTTGTGTAGCAGTGTCCGGCTGGAAATTTTGGGTGAGCGGTTTGGTCCCTTGTGGGAGCTCGTATTCTCTCTGACTACAATAATTCTTTTACAATTACATGTACGTGCTGTTCGCTCTTGAGAAGAGACCCCGGCAGGTCACGCCGATCAAATACTCAACTTAAGGACACGGTGAAATTAGTTACATGTATAATGATTATCTTAACTATCTATTTTGTAAGAGAAAGGTCTGGCATTAATGGTGTCTTAAAGTATCGTATCATAAGCATCATTAACCGATATAAAAATCCAAATCTCACTCCACGGTTGTGAGCTTTAATAAAATATTCTAAGGCGAGGCCAGTATTCCTCAATTTACATGTAGATGTTAAATAAAGATCTTTGGCGATATAAACAAAATTTGTTTATTATATTAATTTATTTCGTTCTTTTTTGTGTGTAGAATATGCATAATTGGCCATTTATCTTTGTTGTCAATGCAATGAATCATGCTATAAACACCTTCAAAATACCAGGGTTCCTTTCTCCACATAGATTATCTACTTTAAATCAGCACAGAACTTTCTACATGTATAACCACGGCCATAGCTTGAATATATTTAATGTGAGATCGTAACACTCTCCACTTTTCATAATACCCTGCTTTTCTAATGTTACATCGAATTCCGTACAATAACCAAGTTAAAACAAATAATTTTGCCTGATTTTGACTGTTGCACGAAACGTTTCTTTATTTAACTCTAGATACGATTTGGCTATTTCCTTGTCAGAGTGCAGCTCTTTCTCTCTAATATTGAAACAAACTTAATGCATCGCTTCCCGAAATCTTAAAACTCTTTGTCTGTAGCTATTGCCGGATGATTGTAAGATTTATCTCCCTTGAATTAGTCTCGTAAAGGTGGATTGGATGAGGCCAAATTATGACTCACGTGCTGTATTGATCTGGAACTCTTTTTTGATGGGAGATAAATTGCGTATAACGTAGTGTGTAGCGTTAAGCAAAACGATTTTTTTTAATTATACGTTTTCTCTTTTGTGTTGATCACGTGGTCAGGATGTTTATGAAACTTGACATTTTTATAATAAGCACTCTGTATACTGCCATCCATTTGACCTGTCATTGTTGACGTTGTAAAGGGGTTTGGCGATATATCAAGGGATGCGTAAAGGAACTCTGAAGAGAGAAAAAAAAAAGCAAAAACTAACCATGAAATATGCTCGTGGTAAGCGAATAGGCAAATGAAACGAATGGCATTATATCGAGGTTTTCACACTGTAGGTGTAATGTTACATACATGTACATAATGTAGTTAAACGTAGAAGATTAATTTAGACATACAGTATTAATTGGATATCTTTTCTACATTATTACATTACATAAATAAAAGAGAAAATTAAACTCAAAGACAGTTTCCCTTCCATTTTATATTCAGGTGACTACCCGCTTTGAAATAAATAAATAAATAAAATGGTAAATAATGTTTTTTCAAAGAAAATAATCTTTGAACATCGGAAATCTTCCAATTTGTCTTATGTGTTCATACTTATGCATATGTTTACTTGTATGTATTTGGCGACACAACCTGTGTGTTAGTTGGTTACGTACACGCGCAAAGTATAAATTACTTATGTAGTACCGGTACCGTTGCCACTACTTACACGAGACAAATCTATACACATATGTCTTTAGATGTACAATGTGTATAGCGAACGTATCTTTATCCTAAAGCAAGCTTTGTTAGTGATTCCTTCTTACTTACATATATTTACACATAAAGCCAGCTGACCAGATGGCCATTACACTAATGGGATACACTTAATAGATTGTGTATATATATATATATATTGTAATACATAAATAGAGCTCGTAGCTGTCACTTTGCATTATATAGACATGCATACGTAATATAAAACTGAAAATAGATATGAAATGATAATGGCGGAAAAATGAAGCCGGTTTAGAGCGAACATTTTTACTCGTAACAAATTGTATTAAAATTATATATATATATATTTTTCATTCAATGTAAGTTTTATGCTACGAAATGTAACGGTACGGATTTAGATAATCCAATTCCGTGGTAATAGTATGTTTTCATTCAAACTTACATTGTATAATATAAATTCAGAAAACAGCAATTCTCGTATTCCGGAATCATAATAAAAATAATTTGCGTTAAAATAAAAATATGAATACATCAATCGTTTATCGGCAATATTAATATTTTCCCTTCAAGATAATAATATCGGACAAACAACACAGGCTGTTGACGGGAAAGTGCCCGATCACATTTTATTGATTTCACGGGCACGAAAGTGTTAACCCTTCATCACAAATGGAATCGTCTTGTTTGTAGCACGAGACATTCCGCGTGCGACGCTTGTAGCTCACGAAGATCAACGCTGATTTCGACGAAGAGTGTCCTTGTCGACATCATAACAACACACACGGATACAGAACAAGATGATGAGACGTTTAATGCAAGCACACGAGCACACCTACTTGTAAACATGGTATTTGCAGACAATCAGGTTGTCGATTTCTTTTCGCCAGTGCGTGGGTGTGCATGTTCACATCGTATAAGTATAATGATGGTGATGGATTCAAGCGGTGTCAACTAAATCCGACAAGTTGTTATTATTTCGTGAACGTGCATCTTGTTATCAGAAAGACAAGGAGGAAAATAACTAATTTTAACAAGAATATATATGGCTGGGAACGAATGCAAGATGAACCTTGTCAAAGGTAAGTTTATTTGTTTCTCATTTTCCCTGTCTCACCTGAGATTGTGTTCGTGAGTCAGTCTATATGAAACCGCGACACCTGTGCTAGGGAGAATATAGACACCATCTGTATTGATTGGTGGTGGGGATTTGTGTTCTGTGTCAGTTCTCGGTGTAACAGATCTGCACGGCATGCTGCTATGTATCAACCATATCTAGTAGCTTATCTCGGCGATCTAAGCTTTACGCAGCTATTGCTAGTCTCTGCAGCTGTAGCAAAATACACATAACTTGTCATCTTCAGTATCATCAACTTGAACCCATCACCTAACACACAGGTTGGGAACTAAACACTAAGATGAGGGGATGAAAGAATTTTGGATTTTAACTGTTCATTTTCCCTATATTATTCCTCCTCCATCAATTAACTTATTTTGTACTATCTACATTTCCATTATTTCTCCTTCCTTCTGTCCCCTCCTCCATCACTTCCCTGCTCCTGATCCTCTTCCTCCTCATTTGACCGCTTCCATCTCTCTCCTCTTCCTCCCTTGCCTCTTTAACCCACTCTTCCTCTCTTTCCATACTCTTCCTCTGTCCTCCCCCTCCATCCCCTCCTATTCTCCCCCTCCTGTTACTCATCCTCTTCCTCCCTCCTTTTCCTGTCTTCCTGCTGCTAAACCTGTACTAATGCCTTGAATCTTCTACTTTCTCCAGCTCCTCTAAGATCTGCTCCTACTATTCAATTTCCTATATAAACTGTGTTGATAAAACAATGGCTAGGGATTATCAAATGGTAATTAATAAAAAAAATAACCTGTCATTCTAATCAATTATTATAAGATACAATCTTCAGTGATGTGAGCTCCAGTCATGAATGAGAATTGTCACAATTAAAAAAACCCTCTGCAGAATGTAATGAGCCGCAAGGCATTGTATGAAGGGAGATAACTCCTACAACCTTACACGAAGAAAAAATTCTTATTCCACCTCCCAATTTGACATTTTTTTCTGCAAAGTGTATGATTTATGATTATATTCAGATCTCACAAGATGTTGACAATGATTGTTTATTTTCATTGATGATTGTTTGTGTTTTAAAATATGGCATAGTAATTCTTCTATATGTTGTCTATTCAAATATACATCCAAGTACAATTAATCTATAGATACTCCTCTCTATCTAAGTTAAAATAATAAAAAATGCATTCATATTCGGATCTTAATACTCCTACATGTAAAATACAAGTTGATAAACAAAATGGAAATTATCATCCTTTAATTGAAAAAATGTCATCACTGCAAATTGATGATTATAATGAAAAGGACTAACAGCTGGGCTTGATTGCTTTTACTCTAAAGAATGAAAAAATAGATATTGCAAGTAATGTCTTTGAAAAAAAAAGAAGATATTAAGATAGATGTAGGCAATTTCTTTTTCAGTTTTGATAATCTTTTAATAGTTTATAAAAAGGAGAGTTCCTGACTTGTCGAAAATTTGCATAAAAAATAATAGGGTAAAGACCTAGTTAAGGAAGGATTAGGCCTAAAAAAAGACTGTTTGTTTGTAATCTCTATTAAAGTCTACCTTCAGTTATTTGAGCTGAAAACTGGGATAGGTAGGATATTGGGCCTAAAATAATAATTGTTTAGGTTCTTGTTTCCCTACAGTCTACCTTGAATTATTTAAGCCAATCAATTTTATGCGATGCAACAGGGTCTATTTCAGTTTTTAGAGGGTGAAACCCAAATATGCTTTTTTTTTTCTACTTAATAACCAGAAGCAGGTGTTTTCATTTTAGGCCTGATAGTTTTTCATGCAGACCTTTGATTACCGGCCATTGTACAATGGCATGTTAATTACATAATATTCCTGTCCATGTAATATCTGTTCTATATATATGTGGAAATAACCAGTGTTGCTTGGTGCAATCCCATTTATCGCCAGGGTTTGCCTTACCGTAAATATCCTATTAAGAGTTTTTGTTGCTGATAGTTGACAGATTGAATGCAGTTTTTCTTGGGAATTTCAGAGTTTCATTTTCCGAAATCTGATATTCCTACCAAATGCACTTTGATTATGATGTCAGGGCTTTAAAATCACTGTAGATGTGAAAAAGTTTTATCTAAATTAATGATTAAAAAACATTTACAGTCAATAAATGTCTTCTGTTTCCTTTTGGTTACTTTTCAGGAGTTTCAATTACCTAATTTTATTTTCATTTTCAATTTATCCATGTAGTGAAACAAGAGTCAGAAATAGATGATTATGAAATTTAACACATTTCCAATGAGATTTTGTCAAAACATTGCATTAAATTTTTATTTAGTATGTTGTAAAACATATTCAATTAGCATATCACAAATTTTCAGCACTGCATGTAAATAATAAAATTTACTCATTCCAAGGAGTGACAATTTGATTACCAAATTTACCCAGAATAAAAATGCTGATTTCTCAAAATTGCTACGGGCTGCATGAGCCTCTTTTTTAAGTTATTAGTTTTTTCTGTACAGGTACGTTTTGTATGATGATGTCACTGTTTATTTACCAGACACATTTACGAGACAGGAAGTGCAGTTTAGTATTACCTGAATATAAATGATTTCCTGTCACGCCCGCAGCTTTATTTGAACACCCATGATTTGAACATTTATTTTCCAAGTCAATGATACACCTCTGTTTGATCAGGGCTCGATCGCATTTTGATGAACCTGCATTTTATTGTAGTGCACTGTTGCTGGTGTAAACACAAAATACATTAGATTTTTAGCAGACGGCAGGTGCACTCGACTAGCAGCAACGGACTAGTGCCTTGAAGCCTGGATCAATATGCATATGGCTGGTGTCGTGATTAATCGCTGTTAGCACATGGTGAAGTTTGATATCCGGGTATAAAATTGGAGGCAACAATCGATAAATCTTCAATTTATGTGTACTTTGAGTTAATGTTTACAAAACATAGAATCAGGCTGTTAGTTATTGGTGATAAAACTAAATTTTGAGATAGCTTCCTTCAATTCTTTTTTTCAGATTGTTTTTAAAACAATTTATATCATCATTTTCTTGGTATGATAAGTGTAAAAGGGAGAAATAAAAATATAGGTAAATTTAGTATGTTTTGGTTGATTTCAAGATACCATTTTTATGAGCTGTACACATCAGCTGTACCAGGGCCATTGCCTATCTTTGCATGTATACATGATACATATACTTGTACAGTTAATTCACAGGAAATTAACCCTTTCACCCCTATATAACCTAAATAAACTCTACCATGCATTGATCTGGATGAGTCCATTATGGTCCACAGTGTTGAAAGGGTTAAAAACTATGTGTTGCTTAGCAATCACATAATAAGTTTGACTTAATATTCACTGCAGCCTAAAGCTTATTACAAAACTGTTAACACTGACAGGAATATACTTTGAATTCATATCATTGAGGGTACTTATACCGAATTGTTAGTTATTAGTCGAATCAATTATCAACATTCAAACCTAATGAGGATGAGAAATGTCCATGCTGCCCATCTTTCCAGTAACTTCCCTTGTCCAGATAGATCTTAATATACTCTTGTTTCGTGATTTATTTGGTGAAATTACTTGAAATGGTAAGTATACATACCTTTCTGTTTTTACAGGAGATGATTATATTTTTTTTTATTTTACTTGTTTGTCTTTTTCTTGAGTGTCCTAATAATTCACAAGTTAAGAACTATATGGGGGGGGGGGGGGGGGGGGGGATGCATAGCAATAATGTAACGAAATTGACTTAAATTTTTCTTTCAAAATAAAACTAACATATATAAATAAAGCTTAAGAGAGTTATTTAAATTTTAAAAAATGCTCAAACATGTTATTTTAGATATGTTTGGTAGGTCGTAATAAAGCCATTGCAGGCCATTTTGTAGCTATACATAGCTCAATCGGTAGATTGTGCTGGACCTGACATATGTCTCTGTTCGGTTCTGTACGTAATTCTCCTCCGTCATCAGACAATACAATTACTGGGAATCAGCCTGATGGTACTATAATTCCCTGATGTGTATTTCTCATGTCTGACCAGACTTATTGGGGGTTGTATCTAATCCTATTAAGTCACGACTCTATCCAATCAGCTGCCCAGAGATCTGTTATACTGATGACCAGGTAATACCTGTAATGAAGATGATGTAGATGGCGTAATGCGAGCTTCATTGCACTGCGGATCATAGATAAACAACCTACATTCAATCATCATTTTGCTGTCAAGTAGGATAGAAGGGTTCATTTTGTAGGTAATTGTTTTCACAAGGGAAATTGACACCTCCTATTATCGGAGCCAATCCTTCCAAGCTGTTTTAGATGTAAACAAAATATAATTTATTAGAATGCTTTTTACCACAAATTATCACGGTAGTTTTATCGTTTTTTCGCATGGTTTGTCAAGGTCATGGTCACTTTTACAAGAAATAAAACGTTTCCAGATCTATCTTCGGTCTTTAGAACAAATGATTGCACAAACGCCAGAGTTAGCATGCAGGTTGCCTTTCTGGGGAGTCGAAAAATTGATTGTTTTAAGTTTCAATGTAGTTTGTCAAGGTCATTGATACTAAAAAAAGAATTATCCATGAAGTAACTTTAGGTAACAAGTTCCATGCAACTATAAATGTAATAGCAAACATTTCACAAGCATCGAGTCCCTTTCAAATGATATTTATTTTTATTTTTTAACAACAAATAATACAGTGTTTTTTTTAGACGGGGGAGCTATGCTGCCCCTGGGTGGCTTTGCATGGTGTTTAAATGGGAAATGAGATAATTCACCTAGATAAAATTTGGATGGAGCTACCGACCCGGGTAATGAAATTATTTTTGAATAAGATTGGGACTTCAGGATTTTGAGCTGGATTTTCTGCAACATTATAATAATAACACTTGTTGAAACAGGAGATCTGTTAATGATTTTGGTAAATTGTGATGATATTGCTAATTAAGTCAATAAGTTGATATCTTTGGAATGATTAGAAGGATATTAATATTAGTCCCAGTAATTTTCCTCCTCTTGATAGCCAAAGCAAACTTTTAGAATAAATAAATGGAGTCCAGGACTTTCTAAAGAATTCAAATGATCCAGGTAAATTCAAAAACAAATTGAATTTGACCTCTGACCTCTTCCTTTATAAGTATCCGACCCTCATGGAGTCTTCTTTATAAGGTCGGACATGTTGGACTGGGGCAGACAGACATCGAGGTCATTTTGGGTCACTCTGTGCGGTATGATCAATTGTTAGGTCACTGAATGGGGCAGTGACTGGCGATGCATTTCAGCAGCTATCTCAGACCCACTCTTCACCATGATAAACACTCCTGTTTCAATAATGATCGATTGACATTTGTATCTGTTCGAGTGAGTTGGTTTTCAAGGATCCATCAAGCTTCAGATTCCATGATAATGTTATAATGTGTCGGCGCTAGTTTGATAGTCTATTTCTCCTGTACAGACGCAAAGTTTGAAAAGGAAATAGTCAATAAACCGTAGAGTAAAGGCTATTTTCAATACTTTTATTTTAACTTATAGACTAGGGAGTGATGATACCTATGCAGTAACTTACATATACATGTATCCTTTCATGGAAAAGAAGTCAGATACTGTCCCCTTCCGACCACAAACTACAAAAAAACAACTTTGGTATTTTTTACCCTTTGCACTGTTACATGTTTTCCAGTGCTCACATTTTCATCCGATCTCCTATCTTTTTGATTATAAAATTAAAAAGTGTTTCTCAGTTGTTTTGAATAAAATTATTTCTATGGATTTAGAAAAGAAAAAGGTGGGTGTTCATGCAAACCTAAAGTCATTGGAAAAGGGATGAATTATCAAGATTCTTGAAATAGAACTCTTAATTAATAGCATAGGTGATTCCTGTTATAAAATAAAATAAGGTAGGTTATGTACCATTAAAAGTTTGAAATATCTATTCAAAGTATTCTCTTACTATTAATGACATTTTGTACCTTTTTTCAGTGAGGAACTCTTTTAAAAAGAGATAATTTTGTACATGTGATGGTAATTAAGGTAGCATATACCCTTAGTGATTTGAATTTTTCCTCTGTTGATATCCCAACCTGTGATTTTTATCCACGTGTACCCGTGTACCTGGCTATGTAAACGAGTGGCTGTCAACACCTCATTGCACCTGTGTCTATACAAACCCGGACCGTCTGGCGAGAGGTGTATTTATACCCAGCGAGACGGATCATCAGTCGGCACAATTTTGTCATTCAGCTACTCCGATACCCAATCAGATCCACCCCCCAGGTGACAATAGAACCAATGAAACGCAAGACTACACACGGTCGGTTTTACCAACAATACAAAGTTTTCATCTGTGTGTATAATCATAGCGGCTACTTCATGTTTACAGCCGGGGTACATAATACCAGAACATTTAAAAATGATTTGGTATGAGCTCATTTCGACTACCATACCTGGAAGTTATTTGAATGTATAGAGACGCATGTTGAATTGTCCGAGGGGCGGTGAGAAAGCTGTTATTATCGTGTGATCAATATTCTCAAGAAAATTTTCGCTGCTGGATATTACGACCTGCTGATGCAAGTTTGGTAAGTATTTGGTTTCTTAATTTCATAATTGGAACAATAATGTAGCATGTATTTAACATACAGTGCATTGTTGGTAGGTATTGTTAATTTATGTCACTTCCTAATGTAGCTATTAAGTATGTTGTATTTAAAATACATGCATGATTCATATACAAGCCATTGTATTTACTTTGTTATAACATTACAGCTTGTGTGTACATATAATATATACCTGCCAAGCTGTGTATATATACTTAAAACATTTACTATTGTTACTTCATTTGCCACAGTAGGCTGGAAAAAATACACTGAATTTTCAAACTATAATTCTAAGAAGTTCAGTATATATTTGCTATAAATTACCGTTAAAATGATATTTTCTCGCTGATTATTTTTATCAGTATTATGTACCATAATTAAATTTTCCTGTTGCATGTAATAATAATAATAATTTGAGGTTCTTATATACTGCTTTATCACAACCTAGTTCGTAGGTCATCTCAAAGCGGTTCACAAATTATTATCTGTAGTTATAGGGCCTTTGCAACCAGCCAATATCTTTCTCAACTCCCTGGGGAGCATACAGCCGGTACTGCCATTTCGATGCTCACAGCTAGCATTCTACAATTCTTGCACTGCCCAACCACATACCCATTTACAGCTGAGTAGACTGGAACAAGCGGAGTAAAGTATCATGCTCAAGGATACAATATACAAAGTGCCATGACGTGACTCGTACCCGCAACCCTTTGGTCACGAGCCCGGCGTCCTCACCTCTAGCTTACCGCGCCCCCTACTGCATGTACACAGTAGTATAAATGGCTAAATAAATACAATACATTGAGATAATCTTATTTTTTCAGGCCTGGTTAGCTTAACGATAACATAAAGCAAAAGTTGAATCTGAAATATATTTAAAAAATTATTGAAATTTGAAACTAAAACCACAACTTGCTTGTATACAACAGAAAATCAAATAACCATTTGAAGACAAAAGAACTTTTTCGTTACTAAAGCTTTGTTCAGCCAGGCTGAAGTATGACACACTTCAGAATGCCATCTTTGTAGGTTGTACAGTGTGTGGGCCGTGAGATGTCTCAATACCACTTGAGATATGAAATGATTATATTCTCACCATAGGTTGAGAAGCTTTAATTCTCATGACATTTTAGGTAAAGGAAATGACTTATAAAATATAAACTAGGTGATATTTGCTACCTTGAACTTGCTAGAGGCTCATGCTTTAAATAAAAGAGCTGTTTTTTTTCACTGGAAGTTCAAAAAAATGTTAACCATAGAGAAAACACACCTTAACGATCTGGCGATTCTAATTGTGAATTATTGCCTCAAAATTCAAGAAAAGTCAGATTTATATTGTTTTATATTGTCACATCTCCAGTTTCGTTTAAAAAAAAAAAAAGATTTTGGAACTAAAGAAATGAACCTACATGTGAATCTTGTTAGCCCAGTAATTATAATCTAGGCTGAGTAATTATATTGGTTTATAGTCGGCATGTTATCTATAAATCGGGAGGTGCAGGATGGAGCCTGCAGCAGCTTCCGTTTATTTTTCATCACCTGTCTTCAAGATATGTATATTTAGATAGATATCGAGTACTATTTATATCTATCTGACCAGTAGCAGTTCTCAGCATAGTTTGCTTCCTGAAAATATCAGATGTGAAAATATGTTTTTTTTGTGGAGAAATTACTTCTTTACAAAGTTCTGAAAGATGTCTCAAAAACAGATTGTGGGAAAATTAAGTACATTATCAACCCGTTCACCCCTAAAGTCACATTTGAACCCTACCAAATCAATGGCTGGACAAGTATTTATTTAGTCTTTACTTCACTTTTTCAATTAATGTCTTTGTTTTTAGTTTAAGGGATACTTGTTGTAATAAATTCAGGATGAACCATATTAAAATATATGAGCTGCACACTTAAACTTGAAAGTCTGGCTATATAAAGACAATTTTATTTTCATGAAAAATCTTGTAAATCATAAAATGATTTTAGATAAAAAGTATTATGAATCAGCCCAATTTGAAGTGAGGTCTAGAGCATTAATTTTGACAGCATCCGGACCTAAATGTGTTCTGTTAACGGGGATTCAGGACTTAAGCTTGTACATCGACTAATAAGCTTGTACATCGGTCACCTAGACTCAGGAGCAATTGATATTGGACCCCAAAGCAATATGCTTAAAATAATTTGTACAAGTACTGTTTAATTATTCATGATAACTTCAATCGATGAAGGTATTGACTTATTTTGTTCAGTTTAATGTTACATTAAGCATATTTATGCAAATGATTGTCTGAAATATATGTTTGACTGTAAAATAAAAACGAAATAAATAGCAGTTGGAGACGGAAGCCTCAATAGAGTCACAAGCAAACAAAGCTTCAGATGTGCCCGATGGTTTATTATTTTTGGATCCTCGATACTACAGTCAGACGGAATTCGTCTCATTACTCCCCGGACAGAATATACACACATCAATATCTGGACGACATCAGATCAGCTCGAGCCAGCCAAAATTATACAAATTTTGTTCCTAAATGGATCATCTTGCTTTCATATGACTTGATCATGGTGGTTGTTTATAATACGGGGCCACGGTGGCTAAGTGGTTAAGGCATCTGACATTGAGCTACCACTAGCCCTCCACCACCGGGTCATGGGTTCGAGGCCTACATGCATGCGGCAGTCGATCAGTCTGCATGACCCCATCAGGTATAGGCCGTAGGTCGGTGGTTTTTCTCCGGGAACTCCGGCTTTCCTCCACCACTAAAATCTTGCACATACTTAAATGACCATAGCTGTTAATGGGACGTAAAACACAAACAAACCAAATTATGATATGGATTTTTGACCTCTGAGGTCACGCAATAAACACTATCATGACTGGATCCATTTGTACTGATTGTCAAGTTTTCGGTACTTTTGGGACACAAGTCATGCAATATGGAATCATGGCTATTCAAATATTAATCAGTTTGTGGTCAGTGTATTGATTTGTTGCTAAGCAAATGAAGTGAACAATTTAAAGTGACTGAAGATATATGCGAGTTCAGTAAATGCAGCAGAGATAAGTCTGACCTGTGGGAATTATATATATCTTGGTAGGTGAGAGAAGGTCTTGACCGTAAGCTATATATAATATCCAGGTTATTTAGCGTTACATCAGATGTAAGGTTACAGATGGATGCCGATCGCTGTACAGGATCATTAGGGAAGGCCTGCAGTGTTTGGATCGGAATGCTCTGAAATATTCATACAATCAATATACAGATATATGCCTTATTGATACTGTAATTTTTCGAGATACAATCAAATCTGCTCATGCAACCTCCTCCATTAAAAGACCACCTTTATTAATTGAAAGATGCTACTTTTAATGTTTCCCAATGCAGTTAAACCTTTTACCACTGTAGACCATAATGGACTCATCCATATAAATGCATGGTAGAGTCTACTAAAGTTACATAGGGGTGAAAGGGTTAAGAGAACACCTGATTTAAGAGAAAACTGATTTAAGAGAAAACTTTTTAGGTCACCTGAGCTTTGCTCAAGTGACCTATTCCAATCGCTTTTCGTCCGTCGTCGTTCGTCGTGCGTCGTGCGTAAACTTTTACATTTTCAACTTCTTCTCAAGAACCAGTGGATGGATTTTTTTCAAACTTGGTCAGAATCATCCTTGGTAGATGAGGCTTCAAAATTGTAAAATTGGGATTCCTACCCTGACCCCTGGGGCCAGGGCGGGGCCCCAAAGGGAAAATTATCCAATATTTCAAAAATCTTCTTCTCCAGACTCAGAGGTACTACAGTGATTTTCTCTACGTGGAAAGAAAGATCATCAGGGGCTTTACTTAAATTGTAAATTTCAGGACCCCCGAGCTATCCGTTCTCCCTTGGGGAGGGGGTAAAGTTTACTATAGTTTATATAGGGAAATAACACTTTTGGGTATATTTTGACAACTTTCTGTAGGAAATTATTTTTACTTGGTGAGAATTATCCTTGGAGGTAGATGGTTTCAAATTGTAAAATTGAGATTCCTACCCCGACCCCTGGGGCCAGGGCGGGGCCCCAAAGGGAAAATTAATCAATATTTCAAAAATCTTCTTCTCCAGACTCAGAGGTACTACAGTGATTTTCTTTACGTGGAAAGAAAGATCATCAGGGGCTTTATTTTAATTGAAAATATCAGGACCCCAAGCTATCCGTTCTCCCTTTGGGAGGGGTTAACGTTTAATATAGTTTATATAGGGAAATAACACTTTTCGGTATATATTTTATCCATTTTCAGCAGAAAATTGCTCAAACTTAGTCAGAATCATCTTGGGTAAATGAGAGTTTTACTTTGTAAAATTAGGATTCCTGCCCCATCCCCAGGGGCTAGGGCGGGGCCCCAAAGGGAACATTACCAATATTTTAAAATTCTTATCCTTTGATGACATGACAAGTATTGTATTTCACTTAGTTTACATGCTGATTTCCACATCACATCTAAACAATAAAATAAAGCTACCTGTATCTATGATATAACTCAGGTGACCGCTAAGGCCCTTGGGCCTCTTGTTTTATTTCCCTTGGATGGTCTCTTAACAGAGGTTTAGCTATGTATTTTGAGAATTGTCAACGTATCTATGCATAAAATTTAAAATCAATTTGTAATTAGGGTTATATATAGTGGGAAAACCTACTTGACACTGCTTTTAAGTACGTTCAGCCAGAACTGCGAACCTGTGTCTCACTGTCTCATCCAAACTGTATAACCTTGTAGGAAATGCCTCTCTTCCTCTTGGATAACATCTGGAATTCTAATGTTCTGTGTTCCTGTACGTACAAATCACATGGTTTTCCAATCACACGCAATACTGTTGAAATTAATGAACCAACTCTATTCTGGGCATGTCTGTGTAATTATTGGGGCAGTAACAGCCATACAGGTCCTACATGTTTACCTACAGCACCATGTACTACTCTGGAGGGGCGGGGGGGAGATAAATAGTCGGGCACACACTAATTAAATTGACTTCCTACCGCTATAACATGCACGAATGTGCATTACATTTGCGGTGACCGACAACAACACACACTCGAGGTGTTATCTACCTGACCGTATAGTCTATGTAGCTACTGGTCATTTGGTCAGTGGCTTAGATATAACTGACCATTACAGATTGTAAGCTGGTTTAGAGGAAATACGGGAGATTTTCCGGTGTTAGGATACAGGTATAATATAATGCTGTTTTATAGATCATCTAAAAACAACTGCCAAACCAATGTCAGGAAAGGCAGATGTATTAATGCTATTCAAGTTTTCTATCTTGAAAAGTAATTATAATGTAATTGAAAAAACAAATACTTCATTTCTGATTTCAAAGATTCCTTTTTGTATACAGTCCTTTGAGGATAGAAACTTTCGCTTTGGTCCAGAATGGCTTAATTATCCACGAGCTGATGAACAATACACAAGTCGAGGGTTCATTGCCAGAAGGTGCTATCTGCCATTTTTGTCAAAAAACGTTTTTTGTCCCATTTGATTTAATAATACATTACCCTTAATCTGTGAAAAAATCTGTACAAAATTCCAATTATTAATGAAATTAATTGATAATTACATAAGGTGCTATCTGAGTATTTCACAAAACCTTATTGCTAGAAGGTGCTATCTACTACTGTTAGCCTGCCAAAAGGTGATATGTCACAGATAGCACCTTCTGGCCGAACAGTTTGCAACCTGATACCCAGGTATTAGGTTCCAGTTAGCCCCTTCCACTGACACATGACAAATAGGTAATTACAGATAATAACAAAGGTGAATTTAGCGTTACTGATGAAACAATATAAAATTAATGGGAGCTTCGTGGTATGGCACAGGCGACTGACATTGTTTGCGTATTTGGAAGAAAATTTAGTTTTACTCTGTCGAAAATGTCCTCTAAGTGCACAACAACATGTCTGAAATCCTGAAAAAATAGTGCTGTAAGACAAGGAAAGAACTTTTATTACTATTTCACATTTAGGCTATATTACAAAGAACATGACAATGATACATGCTCAACAAAGATTGCTCCTCTAATTAATATTTTTCCCATGAAAATGTCCAACACAGTGATACAGATGGAACCAATTATGAAGGCAACGTGGATGAATTCATTCCTACATGTATAACAACTTGTAAATGAATCTGATTCTTATTCAATGCCGTCTTTTCTAGAGGAAAATGTAACAAGAAAGGATGAAACTGACAATATTCTTCTCAGGGAGGTTGCATGGAAACAACAAAATGACAAAACTATTTACAGTAGCAGTGCTTCCGAAACAGCCCTATCTGAAAAAGCGCTAAAGCCACGAAGCAAAGACTGAAAGAAAAAGAAAGACAGAAAACTTTTCTAGCAATTCATCGGCAAAGGTTTGCGTTCTTTTAAAAAGCAATGGTTACAAAGACAGGTTATTACATAGAATTTAAATCACCCTTTAAGCAATTTCAACTCAATTGAAAAGGAGCAAAACTCACTAGCCCTTAGAAAAGAAACTGGTCACGACTTGATATGGAACACAACTATAATTGTGTCACCCTATCAATAGAAGATGCACAACATAGACCAAATGTGAATTTGTCAGCATTTAAAGTTACCCCAAAGAAAGGGGAAAGTGAACCAAAATTCCTGAAATATTTAACACCACGAAAGCAAAAAATTGTTTCAACACCAGCACAGAAATAACTGTGAAGAAGAAAGGCAATAACTTTTCAACTGGGATTTACAGTCGAATGACCGACAACATGATTTTATTTGTAAAAAAGTATTTAAACGCAAAAACCAAAGGATTGAGAATGGGAAGAAAACTATAGACTGTGCATTCAAAAAGAAAGTATCAGGGTCAGTTTTTGACAGGAAGAGCCGTAAAAGTCCACACAATAATACCCCAGAGACTGACAAAGACCCTGTTAGACAACACATCAAGCTATTTCCGACAATTGAATCACACTACACTAGAAAAGATTTCAAGGGGAAATACTTGAGTAATGATTTGACAATAAATAAAATGTATTCCCTCTATAAAGAAGAGAAAAGAAAAATGTGTACAGAAACACATTTTTCAAAGAGTACAATCTGTCCTTTCATACACCAAAAAAGGACCAATGCAGCATCTGCAATACATATTCACAGAAAAAAGCACTAGGAACAGCAGATGCTAATTTCGAAATACAAATATCAACAACACCAACAGCGAAAATTAAAGGCAAGAAATGAAAAGGAAATGGACAAGAAAAAAGCAAAAATGTTAGCTATATAGGGCGCTATATGAAAGGTTTTATAGTTTTATTACTATTGTTATTATTAAGAAGCGCACGTCAGTTTTCGTTGCATGTCAATGGGATACCAATGTTCTGCGGAAATGTGTTCAAATTCCAATTTCTTGGATCGCACACCACAAACACCCATTTCGGTGACAAAGGACAACGGGTTCTACTGAAGGATATCAAACATGTACAGCATACAAAAGAACAACCTGTGATAATCAAATAATTGAAGACAGGTATCCTAAAATCTACTTTTAGAATGATGTAGTGTTTGCCAGCTACTTAGAGACAACATTGGGCGATCGATGACTTGCCTTTGCCAAACCGATACACAGAAAGGCCCCAATTACCGAACACAAAAAGGAGGATCTATTCATGAAAAGTACTGGCAATTTTATGAAATGTTCCCAAAATCCAAAAAAGTGAAGGATAAACTATCTTAACCTGATGTCATCGAAGATAACATTGACAGTGATATTTAATAGAATGAAAAGACATTAAAGAGTCTAAAGATTGTTCCTATACGGATGTTAATGATTATGAACGTATTATTAATTATCCTGCTTAAGAATACAACATAAAAAGTGCTATGATTCAAAGAATAAACAGTAAGAGAAGTTCTTCCTGCAATAACATGAGAAAAATAACCTCAAATAATAAATTTCAATCAATAAACTGGAAAGGTTTTATAATATAATATTATGCTAACCAGATAGCACCTTTTATGCAAATATTTCAAAAGAAATTATGTCTGCCAGAAGGGGCTATCTCCAGATAGCACCTTTTTGCTCATTATTATTGAGGTAAATTCTGCCGGCCAAAAGGAGCTATCGAGCATTTTGACCAAATATGGCACTTTTAAAGACAGATATGGCCTAAAGTACTGTACAGTAAAAAGTACTTATGTAGGCCATTAATATTACCAAATAATAAATCCCTCATGTAAAGCATGATTGAAATATAGATATTCAAAACCTTAAATCCCAATTATCTCGAAAAGTGAAAAAATCCAGATAGCACCTTCTGGCAATGAACCCTCGAAGTATTAACTGCAGAACCTTGGTTGGTAAAATTCACATGTCAACTTGATAGACATCACAATTATGAAATGAGGTTGAATAAATTGTGATGGCATTCATGTTTAATTTATCAAAAATGAATACTTAGAAATAAAGTCTGACAGCATTAACATTTATTTATTACATATGTCATTTTCAGGATCAGAAATTCTATAAATTAATATTAATTAGAAAAAAACTTTCTCCTTTTAGAAAATTAATAGCACCTTGTCTCGCCTGTAAAATGCATATTTATTTTTTATGCAATTTCGCTTGAACTTTTAAATATGTTTTTCGAGTGTTTAAAAATTCCACATATTTTGGAAACCCTGGCAGGTTAACCCGAGTGTTCCTGTTTTATAATAAGCTGTGTATGAATACAAGCTGGCCCATTTTGGATGGTTTGACCATATGGTCGGTGGTGCCTCGTGATCGTTAAGAGCTACGGTTGAGATGTGCTTTATCTGTCTGGGATGGACCCCACCTAATTGTCTGTATAGTTTATCCTTCCATCTCCTGGCCTCCTGATTTATAGGTAAATAGCCTACTATATACATCCTTGTTGTTCTCGGGAAATCTCTTGAGGAAGCTGGAGATGCATGATGGAATTCGGTTGCAAAATTGTGGAATATATATTCAAAAGAAGTTTGAAGGTAAATATTTCAACATAATCTACTTAACTTTGTTGGTTGAAATTGTCTTTTATTTTTGTGGATTTTGAACTTGTTGTAGCATGCTTGAAGGTGAAAAAAGAAATATTGTAATATAATTGAATTCATTTACAGAGAAATGATTGCGCATTCCAAAAATACTTGAAGTTGAAGGTGTTTACGTTCCTTTAACATTTTTCCTTATTTAGAAAAATTCTTGTTGATCAGCTGAAAAAAGCCATTTCAAAAAAGTTTATTGGTTATTCATTATGAAGTTTATGATATTACATTTTTTTTTTAAATAGTACACTGGATCTCAACATTAAGCCTTCATTATTAGTGGTTGCTACCAAACTCTTGATACATTTTATTTGTCTCGGGGTTGTCTCCCTTAGTTTTAACTGGTATTGTATATAATGACCAGATTATTGTTGATTTATTCAGTCTTGTTTACCTTTCACATGCATCATTAATTTATTAACTAAATCGAAATTATAATTCCAATCAGGCATTCTTCTAGTTTTCTTTCTTTGGAAATCTTTGGAAAGAAGGTGCTTGTCTCATCATGGTGCACGTATACGTGGCATATGTCCTTAATGTGAATCTTAAGACAGTAATTATGGGCTCTGTTTATAACCTTGTTTATACACAGTGTATATATGTATATCAATGTATGTTTATATAATGACTAGAGGAAGCTGACCCTGCCTGTAACATTGTATAAATTTACTTACATTTATAGTCATTTTATGTGGAACATGTGGAGGCAGCATGCTAGATAAACAGTGTACAATCTACGTAAACCACTGGAAATTATATTGACTATTATTAATGTTTATAAAGGTCAAGGTCAAAAATCCACGACCTTTTGAAGGTCAGGCATTGATGACATCATTGTGTAGTTGCCATACATAATCTGTACATGCATACTTGCGAACTTTTTGAAATTTTGCTGTGGTAGATTCTGCACGCTCAAAAATTCAAACATAAATAAACTGTGTGTATACACCCCTAGAGACAAAATAAAATTTTGTTGACATACTTTGAGTTGTTCTTTCAAATGAAATCATTAGACCTTGGAATATAGGAACAGTTTAGCCAAACTCACTGATTTAAAGTACTGTACTAAATTTCAGGTTCTAAAATCGTGAGTCTCCCTCCTATATGCATACTTGCCAACCCTCCCTTCTTTGTCCATTCGTAGAACTTCTTGATAAACTTGGGTTTTGTTTTCCGAACAACAAGGTATTTAGTAGACTATATTCAGTAGAATGAGAGGTTTTGAATATTCCGAGTTGTTGACATCATGATCAGTATAATCAGCAATGAGTTTTATAGTTCACCATGTACACTAAAATGTCATTGTTAGAAAATGATGGCAATATCTTTTAGTTTGTAAGTTTACGTTAAAATTGTATTCAATACTATACATCTTTCTGGTCATTTTAAGCCCAAATTCTAGGTGTACAATTTCGAGCACTAGCCTGCAGGTAGATTTTGCAAAATCCTGCTAGCTGGAGCAATATTTTCATTGTAAATACTGAACGTTTTTACTAGACCTGACACAATTTTACTAGCCCTAAGTGGAATTATACACCCCTGAATAATTATGTATAACATATAAGGGAAGTTTCACTATTTCTCTCATAGATGGCTATTTGTCTGCAGTACTGTGGTTAATTAAGACCTTGACCCATACAATAGTCCTTATATAGTGTAGTTTATGAAGTACCCTACCATTTCAGTTAATATTTGTACAAAATAAATTTGAGAAAATTATATAGACCATGTTAAAAAATACACACTCTTATAACAAAAGTTTGTTGGGTGGAATTTGTATTCATCTTCCACCAAGATAGCATGGGTTTGATTTTCCCGATAGGACCTGAATAGGTATGGGATTCACCTGGCAACAACGTGGGCTTTCTCCGGTTACTCCGGTTTCTTCCCACATCTGGGCCAACAAGATTGATTAATATAAGTTGATAAAACTTGTTTCGTAATCATTGCAAAATAAAATAAGTTCCATTTATACATATTCAACCTTTAATTTGATGTGCTGAAATCTAGAAATACTGAAGCTCAATAAAAAAGACCCATAGAAATGTCTCACATTTATTCTATATATCGGGTAACTCAATATAACCTTGGGATTCTGTCTGACTTGGACTTTTTACAATTGATCTGCTGATCTGAGCTATATGTAGTTTGAATGCAACTATAATATGCTGCATTAGGTTCATATTGAATTCAAATACAAAACAAATGCAGCAGGTGTGACCGCGTTTGAATGATGATGCTTTAAAAAAGAAAAATTACAACAATATCTTTACAAGGCAAAGTTTATATGAAAAGACAGTGGTAGGGACCGCCAAAACCTAAATAAAATCAGCCATGAAGTGGAATCTCCACAAAGGGAGGAGAAAAAAGCAGAGCTACTCCACAGCATTGAATTAAAATGAAGGTGTCCTACTTCGGAGACACCAAAGTGTGTTTTCCAGTACCCATCACCCTCAGGATCAACTACAAATGGGACAGAGACATATGCACCCTATCATAGCACATTGTTAACCGCACTGACCATTGTGGTCAAATTGTTTAAATACTGACCACCACTGTTACTACTTGAAGTAGCTGTTGATGGTGTTTAATCAGCTTGAGAGGATTAAAACAGCCCTTCCTGGCCTGTGGAGAGCTGATAAGTACTCTCCTGGTGTGTACGGTTGGCCATCAATATACCTTTACAACGTATACCTGAGATATTGACATAGCCGTGGTGACCTCAGTTTGACAGGTCTGCTGATAACGCTAACAATTGTCTGTCGACAACATCACACTGAAATACGTGTCCTTGGATTGCCTACCGTAGTCTTACTAGTGAAACAGGAAAGAGAGTAAGTAACTTAGTACATGCTTACACCGGGGATCGAACCCGTGATCCCAGACTTCTTAGTCTTCTACTGAGCTAAAGGAATATTCTCTCTAGCTCTAAGCTATAGAAGGTGACCGTAATCCTATGTACAATTAACCCCCCCCCCCCCCCCCTTTTAAATGTGCTCACCCTCAAATACCACAATCCCAGGTTCTAACTCCATGTCACTAAAGGGAGGGTCAAGGACACCATTTGTAACAGAAAGAGAGAGTGTGCTTCCACCGGGGATCGAACCCGTGATCCCAGACTTCTTAGTCTTCTACTGAGCTAAAGGAATATTCTCTCTAGCTCTAAGCTATAGAAGATGACCGTAATCCTATGTACAATTAACCCCCCCCCCCCCCCCCCTTTTAAATGTGCTCACCCTCAAATACCACAATCCCAGGTTCTAACTCCATGTCACTAAAGGGAGGGTCAAGGACACCATTTGTAACAGAAAGAGAGAGTGTGCTTCCACCGGGGATCAAACCTGTGATCCAGGACTTCTTAGTCTTCCACTGAGCTAAAGGGAAATTCCCTCCAGCCCGAAGCTAGAAGGCAACCCTAATCCTATGTACAATTAAAATCTGCCACACTTACCCCCCACCCCCCTTTTGAAATGTGTTCACCCTCAAACACCAGTTAGGGCAACAGACACTATTTGTAACAGAAAAGAGAAGAGTGTGCTTCCACCAGGGATCGAACCCATGATCCTTAGGAACTAAAAGGCGACCCTAATCCTATGTATGATTAAAATCTGCCGTACTAGTAAAATAGTATCTTAATGCAGCATCATTAGTCCCCCTCTGATACAACTGGAGGGACTCCATCATTAGTCCCCCTCTGATACAACTGGAGGGACTCCATCATTAGTCCCCCTCTGATACAACTGGAGGGACTCCATCATTAGTCCCCCTCTGATACAACTGGAGGGACTCCATCATTAGTCCCCCTCTGATACAACTGGAGGGACTCCATCATTAGTCCCCCTCTGATACAACTGGAGGGACTCCATCATTAGTCCCCCTCTGATACAACTGGAGGGACTCCATCATTAGTCCCCCTCTGATACAACTGGAGGGACTCCATCATTAGTCCCCCTCTGATACAACTGGAGGGACTCCATCATTAGTCCCCCTCTGATACAACTGGAGGGACTCCATCATTAGTCCCCCTCTGATACAACTGGAGGGACTCCATCATTAGTCCCCCTCTGATACAACTGGAGGGACTCCATCCCTCCATGTGTCAATATGTTTTAGACATATCTTATATAGTCTGTTACCGACAATTGCTTACTTTCATATGTGAAAACTTGGGATGATAGTATGTTGCATTCTAAAATCTGGTTTCATGCCCCACTATATACAAGAGTTATGGCCCTTTATTAAATTGTACCTAAGTTTGCTTGGAGGTTGGTGATTCAGCTTGCTTGTAATACTTCGCCTCGTTTATCTTTGTATGAATGCCTCGTTTATCTTTGTATGAATGCCTCGTTTATCTTTGTATGAACTAGCTTAGTCATTGTCTTCTTCTTTTATGTAAAGTGCATTAAATTCTTTGGAGTATATTGTCAAACTGTTTGTGCAATAGAAGGAGGAAAAAATCTACTCATGATGGCCCATTTACAATTATAACAAATAAAAACTTGTCTGACAGTCTACTAGAAAGTGGCTGTCAGATGGACCTGACTGATGCTGTTTGATGACACAACTGACCATAGCAGTTTCTGTGTCCTCTCACTGCAGAGGCATTGGGATTTTCGCTTTCTAAATGTATTGGACGCATTGGTTGTGATGTCTTCTGGTCCATGAATTTTATTGCTGCAATTGTTTCTAAATAAGCAAATGTTCTGATGTCCTTGACCTTGACCTCTGTCTGTAACCTTGGTTTATTTCTAAAATGTCAGAGCGGTGCATTCATTTCTTTGATACACATTTCTAGTTACCCCAGGAATGATGGTGACTTCTGAAAGGCTCAGCAGGTTCAGGAAAAGAATGGGCCTGCTATTTCCCACTACATGATTGTAAGAGTCGACTAATGTTGCCCCCCCCCCCCCCCCCCCCCTCCTGCAGAATTGGTGGTTGGTTTCTTCCTTGTCTTCTATTTAGGGGACATTGAAGCAACTAAGAATAGACCTGTTGCCCCTGATGAATCAGAGATTTTCGTCAATGTCTGTTACTAGGAAGACATGGAAGGGACCAAAATCGAGCTGCTGCCCCCATTGCAACACTTTTCGTCTACAATTGGTTTTTCATTTCCTATCTCTCCTGTCTACTTCCTTTACGGTCTGTCCCTTTAATTTGTCTCTTAGGCACCCATCCCCATATGACCCTGGCTGTTGTGTCTCCCTAGGCACCCGCCCCCATATAACCCTGGCTGTTGTGGCTCCCTAGGCACCCCTCCTCATATGACCCTGGCTTTTGTGTCTCCCTAGGAACCCGACCCCCTATGACCCTGGCTGTTGTCTCTCCCTAGGCACCCGCCCCCATATGACCCTGCCTGTTGTGTCTACCTAGACACCCGTCCTCATATGGCCCTGGCTTTTGTGTCTCCCTAGGCACACGTCCCCATATGACCCGGGCTGTTGTGTCTACCTAGGCACGCGTCCCCATATGACCCGGGCTGTTGTGTCTACCTAGGCACCCATCCCCATATGACCCTGGCCGTTGTGTCTCCCTAGGCACCCGTCCCCATATGACCCTGGCTGTTGTGTCTCCCTAGGCACCCGTCCTCATATGACCCTGGCTGTTGTGTCTCCCTAGGCACCCCTCCCCATATTACCCTGGCTGTTGTGTCTACCTAGGCTCCCGTCCTCATATGACCCTGGCTGTTGTGTCTACCAAGGCACCCCTCCCCATATGACCCTGGCTGCTGTGTCTAACTAGGCACCCGTCCTCATATGACCCTGGCTGTTGCGAGGACGTTAAACCCCAAACAATCACAAACCTAAACTCGCACACGGGCAAGTGATAACTGCTTCTAGGGCTAACATGAAATAAACAATTAACAACTTAACCACTAAGACCTGCTTTTTGTTTTTCTTATGTATAAAGGTTTGACACTAGTAAAGCAACACTGTGAGTGGAACTTAGACAAGTATAGTGTCCTTACCAGTCCTCCAGGGCTCAAATACTGATCAATACTCTAGACTTCACGGAGGCTGGTCAACCTTGGTGCTATAAAGTCATAATTACTGGAGTGACGTCTTAGTGTCTATTTTTGAGTTCTTATGGAATATCTAAACGTCTCTTCCGGCATTCACCAGACAAAGAATGCTGCATTGTGCGTAAGATATTAATGTATATATATGTGTGTATATATATGTGTGTATATATATATACTAACACTCTCGGGGAACATTTTTTGTACTCTTTGTGTATATTGCGGTATACCTGCAGGTAATCTCTTGGTATCTGTTGATGGAATGTCCGACCCCAGCCAAAGAATGCAAAGGGAAAACATGTACTAGGTACATTTATAGGATAACATAAATTGACTCGGTAGTAACTGTGTATCTTATAATAATTATGTGCAATTACAATAAATCAGGATGTTGTGGATGTGTATATATTTCGGTTACTGCTTGATATAATTTTTTGTTTTGGATTTTGGCTTGATGCAGCAGCCAAGATCATATATTCGTGTGACAAAGATGTCTGCAGATAATAGGGCCCAGTTCCAAAAGCTCCAAAAAAATCTGCCTCCGGGAACACGTCGCTGAGTGCTTGTAGGATATACATCTTCAACGTGACCCTATAGACACTCCGGTGTGCCAGTAATATAGACACTATATCTATAGGATCCTCAGCCATTAACTGCCTACGTACAACTGACAAATCCAGAATGTCTATACGATTCTCTGATGACAATAGTTTCCATGGCAACAAGAGGTTCCTGCATTTATCAATCAAGTGTTGTTGTATTTAAGGAAAGCCCGAGTCTGAGGCAGAAATCGTTCAGGGTCATTCGGTACAGACTGGGTCCCTGTGTATTTTGGAACAATCTGTGATTATAGATTATCTATTACCAATGTAGTTGCCACGACTCCTGACATTTGCGTAAGTTATGTCTTCCCGGGAGGCACTTTCAAAGGAAATATCTCATCACGTCAGTGAATTGCAGTCTCGCAGAAACCAGTTAAAAATAGTCTGTTCCAATGAGACGATTAATACAAGAGATATATGTTCAAGTACTCAGTTTCTCGGAACAGTAATTGTTTTACACCAGAACAAATCAGGGCTCTGATCATTAACTTGTGTCTGATGTTGGTCGTCTGTTTCAGTTGTCACAGGAGAGAGAAATGTTAGACATCTTTTGTAAAGTTTTACACCGTCGTAAGATTTAAAATATTGATGCTATTTGTATTACAGCATCAGTTCTAATTTGGAACAGGAAATCATTGTACTTGTGTCATGGGAAAATCAATATGAACTCTCAAGCTGGCTAAACTCGCTGTTAGGAAAACTGAACCCAGTCCATAGGAATTCAAATGAGAACCTAGGTTGTCATTTGAAGACTGGTTGCAGCTAATATCAGTTGACAGTCATGTTATTACCCTACAGTTGATATCAGTAGACAGTCCTGTTGTTACCCTGTAGTTGATATCAGTTGACAGTCATGCTGTTACCCTACAGTTGATATCAGTTGACAGTCATGTTGTTGCCCTACAGCTGATATCAGTTGACAGTCATGTTGCAACCCTGAAGCTGATATCAGTGGACAGTCATGTTGTTACCCTACAGTTGATATCAGTTGACAGTCATGTTGTTACCCTACAGCTGATATCAGTTGACAGTCATGTTGTTACCCTGCATTTGTTATCAGTTGATAGTCATGTTATTATACCCTGCAGTTGATATCAGTTGACATTCATGTTGTTGCCCTGCAGCTGATATCAGTTGACAGTCATGTTATTACCCTACAGCTGATATCAGTTGACAGTCATGTTGTTACCCTACAGCTGATATCAGTTGACAGTCATGTTGTTACCCTACAGCTGATATCAGTTGACAGTCATGTTATTAGCCTGCAGCTGATATCAGTTGACAGTCATGTTATTACCCTACAGTTGATATCAGTTGACAGTCATGTTATTACCCTGCAGCTGATATCAGTTGACAGTCATGTTATTACCCTACAGTTGATATCAGTTGATAGTCATGTTGTTACCCTACAGCTGATATCAGTTGACAGTCATGGTGTTACCCTACAGCTGATATCAGTTGATAGTCATGTTGTTACCCTACTGCTGATATCAGTTGACAGTCATGTTGTTACCCTGCAGCTGATATCTGTTGACAGTCATGTTGTAATCTTGTTGTTTGAAAATGATGTTGAAACCCTGTCAACTGGAATCTCAATTTTGCTGTTGCCATGTCAGCTGAGAGCCATGTTGTAATCATTCCACGTGAGTTCTGTACTGTAATCATGTCAACTGAAAGTTGTCTTCCAACTTTGTCAACTGATCATGATGGTATACTTTAAAAATATCATCTGAATGTCAAACTGTAACTATAATGATAATAATACCAAAAAGTATGCTGTTGTCATGTCACCTGAAGCCTTATAAAAATATCAATTTACTGTCCTGTTGTAACCATTTAGTCAACTGAATATCATGCTGTAACCATTAAAAATTATATGAATTTACATGTAAGTAGTGTCTAAGATTTTATTTCCTTAAGTTTCACAGTGTTTCTGTAAATAGTATGATATTTCTGTTAATATCATGGTACCCCCGGTACTTCTGTAAATGTCACACTTCATTTTATATGATTTTTTTGGCAATTAATGCGTGACATTACAGAGGAATGCACTGTCATATAAAACATATATATAGCTATCAATGAAGAAACATGAAATGTTTTATCAATATTTGATGTTTACCAAGAAATTATACCAAAGAACACCTACCCCATTAACCTGTGTATTTCTCCTTTATAGGGCCCACGCTGTTGACTATAGGACATTCCATTGGTGGCACCTCATCAGTGGCACTCACTGGAACAACTGCCTTTTATCGGAGGAGGGACTTGTAAGATTTCAAATGTCAACCACTGCAGAAAAAGTATTTGTGAAATGTCAGAGGAATGTATTTATCATACAAGACCGAAAAAATGAATTTTTGTGACAATGAGGGAAGAAGAGAGCTTGCATGCTAAGTGTTAATACAAACTTATTAGAGACAAAGACTTGATGCACTCGTGAGGATTGAGGGACTGTGTGTTGCGTGATCGTGTGTTATCGTTTGCTGGAATTTCTAAAGATCAATTGTTGACATCACAGCGAACCCTCATATCTGCACCAGCGTCACAGTTACATGTACAGCCTTCTCGCTGCTTGCCACAATCGTATATCAAATGGGCAGGATTCTCTCGGCCAAAAAAATACTGTCAGTGCCAACAGGGCCAGAGTGATACGGAGACATAGCGACCCTGGGATGATGGTATGATCAATGTTTATCTTGTGTGAGCAACACATCACTCTTTGACAATGGAGGATATTCAGATTTCCATGGATCGAATTCCGTTAGATATCATGTCTTCTGCTGCCCGAAAGAAATACACGGATGCAATTACAAAACAGAACACAATAGCTGAAACAGGTAGGATTCCTCTAATTTGCTGAATATTAAGTACCATATTTGGTGGGATTTTCGTCTTTTTTAAGTAAAATGTGTAATGAATTTTACGAACAAATTTTATTATTTTTCTGCCTTTTATTAGATGTTGAGTTACATACTCATTTGTAAATGTACATTATTCATGATGCTGGTCTTTGTGACAGGAAATATTGGACTGAACAAAGTAATTGTTTTAGAGTATTGAGAAACCTACAATTACATGTTAATTATACTGCTCAGGAGCCTGAGGGCGGTTGTATGCAGTAGATGAATGAATATTCTATAAATATTCATAGACTATACAAACCCAGTGCACTTTGAAGATTAATATCTGAATGAATCCCATTGTGAGAATATGCCATATTACCAGGGATTTGTACATGTATGAAAAAAAGAAGAAAATTACGTGAAGTCATAAAGGAGCTTACAAACCCGTGCACAGTGGTTCATATTGAGTACATTATCTACATTTAGCTGTATCAACATAAAGCTTGGTTAGCTTGAGGGAGTGATAATATATCTTACAAACTTCGAATAACTGAATAAAAATTCAAAACAATTCAGGTTGACTTTGTTAAAAAATTATCTTCATAATTGATTTTGATTGATCAGTAAACTTTTCATAAAACATTGAATGTTCTTTTTGGAAATGTTGTGCTGTTTAAATATCTCCTCAGCTGACAAAGCTTTCATGCACCAATGAGGACAAGGTTTAGCACTGTCTGCTGTTCACTTTATAAGGATTTTAAATCATTAGAAGAAGGAAGACATGAAACACGGGAGTTTTTATGCAATAGTCATTAAAAAAAAATGTTTTAGGAAATTTCAAAGAAGTGTAACCTGCTCAGTGGACATGGCTTAATTACCATATGTTGGGCCTAGGTTTTCTGTCCGTGACAAACCATTTTATATATATCATATGACTTTGTATTGTTGTGTGCAGGCGTTATATAATACGTCATTATATAATACAACCACCAGTCATCAGCGTAATATTGATGTTGTTTAGATAACTATGGTTGGTGTTATTAGTGTGTTTTTTTTGTCTCATATTTAACAGCCAAATTTCTCCTAGCAAAAAATAGCCTAATATTCCCAAAATGAAGAAACAATTAGGAATACCTTCCCAATTTTAATAAGAATAATGCTATATTTTCCCATTTTATGTACAAAAACAGGCTATTGTAAGATTTAGGAAGGAAAAAAATAGTTTATTATACATATACATTTATCATATTAATACCGTGTTATGCAGTGTCATAAAGCCATCACATAAATTATGGTTATGTAACGTGTGAAAAATCACTCCGGAAATGACGTCACAATCGCATAGGAACAATCAATGTGACATCACGTCATTGTGATGCGGACGCAATTTTTATCGTTTCAGAGGCGGCCAATTGCAAAATAATCGTTTCAGATCACAATTATACAGTTTACTTTGTTAAAAAGAATCTGTCATTCGTTTCCCTTCATATAAGATTGATGATACTTGTTTTGGATTTTTCATATTTGCTCTCCAGAGACTCACAAACATACAAATCCAAAACTTGTATCATATATCTGATATGGACAGATCCTCTCTATTGATATAGGCAGTGAATGAAATGAGCATTAGATAAAGTTTTACTTTTTTTTACGATTTGATCTAGAAATTTCTGATGTTTTGGTTCTGTTTGTATGTCCTGTGAGGATAATGTATTGAACCTTTGAAATTACGTAAAAGTGTTGAGCTATTATTACGTAGGATCCGAAGGAATCTGTCCAATCATATTGAAGTATTACTGATGTCCAGTAACTGGTATGAGTCACCGATCAAGATTGATGTGTTGATAGACTGGTTAGGGTTTGTCATGGTTTCACAAAGGAAATCATCAATGTTAGATATTTTGTAATTATGAATTGTTGTTGGACTATGCCTTACTTTGATGATTTCACTTCAGATATCAGGATGTTTGTGATTATTTTCAGCAGAGATGAAGAAAATAGAAAACTAGATGAAGGGGGTTGAAACTAAATCAGACGTTTAATTTTGTGGTCCCTTAAAGATTGATCAAGTCCAAGACTCCATTTTATACATATCACATTTTTGCAGCTAGAGTATACTACTAACTATTAAACTATAAACCATAATTGTGACAGAAATCTATTTCTTGTTAATGTCACTTTTTCCTTCATATGATATTAAAAGTAATTCAGTGGTTTGAAATTAGACCCTTGATATTAAGAGGAATAAACGAGTTCCAAATTACCCATGATATTAAGAGGAATAATGGAGTTCTAAATGACCCTTGATATTAAGTGGAATATGAGGCTTTGAAATGACCCTTGATTGTAAGAGGAATTTAGGATTTTTAAATGACCCTTGATATTAAGAGGAATAATAGTGCTCAAAATGATCCTTGATATTAAGTGGAACATAGTGCTCAAAATGACACTTAATTTAAGAGGAATAAAGGGCTTTCAGACGAACCTTGATATTAAGAGGAACAATGGCTTTGAAATGATACAAAATGTTTTCAAATGATATGAAATTAAGAGTAATATTAAATTATTTGAATTCAAACAGTGAAATGTTTTAAAATGATAACAAGAAAAATAATTTAAATGGTTTGAATTCTGTCAGTGAAATATTTATAATTATATCAGGTCAGTGTGTCATACAAATAAATAGTATGTTTTGGCAGAGTATAAATTATCTTCAGAAGTTGTACTTGGTATAAAAACACACTACTAGCTCAACAGTTGCTCATGAACGTAAACGTTTTAAAACACAAAAGATTTTTTCAAAAGCAGGAATATATATAAACAATTTCGCTTTTACAAAAGGTGCTAACCTTTAGCTACTTAAAGTGTTACTTAAGCCACCTGTATAGATTTAACCTTGAATTATTTTAAGAATTACAAAGAATGTCTTGTTTAAATTCCTTATGTATAATATTAGTACACAATAGCCCAGTGTACAAAAGTAAACCAGTTTAAAAGCTAATAATATGAAAGATTATTTTGTTTAATATGGCAAAGCTTTGTTCACTTTTCAAGACTTAAGTGATAGTTCAAAATTAAAATTTTACAAAAGTTGAACTATGATTATAAATATTTCATTTTTTCTGACAGAGTTATATTGAAACATGTTATATGTGTGTACATTTTGATTGGTGAGTTTTGTTGAAAATCAAAATTTTAAAGGGTCATAGATTTGTTATTGTTGAAGTTGAAGTTGAAATATAGGTCTATTATGGTTAATAACTAGGCTAAAGTATGTGTGAATTTCCTGGTCTGCATAAATAAAACGCAATTGTAGTTAAGCCATAATGTATAGTCTACTTCACATTATTTCACATCTGTTTGAAACGGTTTAATGGTAGTTTGACAAACACTTGTAATTTGTTGGTTTCATGAAAAACAGAAAAATTAGATATCTTTAAGATTTTATGAGAAATGAATATAGCATGAAAATAGTAAGAAAAGAACAGAACATATAAGTATCAAAATTTAAATGTTTAAATATGTTAAGCTAACCATGCTTGCTGAGGCATTATTAGGTGAAAGCTTGCAGTGGTGTTATGATTGTATTAATTCTGCTCATAATGACACTTATATAATATTAATGGATTAATTCACATTTGTTTAGAATAATTAATTGATAATTAATGATGATTTCAAAAGTATCAATAGTGGAAGTTTCTACACCAGTATAATTAACAACTACAACAAATTTTAATCATATGTTTTAAATAGAAATTGTTTAAAATTTAAATATTACTGCCTGTAAATCAATTTAAGATGGTTTAATAAACAGCTTAGTCAACTTCTTTTCTTGGAGACTGATAAAGGTTGACTGGAGTATTTCTACCGTAAATCCCTAAATAAGTTTTTATTACAAACAGAATTGTAAATGGTACGTTAAATCATGATAGAGTATGACTGAAACTATGTGAAAAATGCAGACCTAGCTTAATATACCGTTGCAGGAAATAATAGATGTTTAGGTATCCCATTTATGGACCAATATCAGCAAATATTTCTGTTGTCAGGATTTAAGATTCTGTGTCAAATTCACTGGAATGGCATCTCGATCTTTTGTATAGCACTTTTGAAATTTATTCATTATCTTGTGTGATTGTTAAAGCTTTGGCTGATATTGTTTATGGTCTTGTGAATGTTTGATTGTTAAAAGCTTTAAGATGATATTATTTGGGGTCTTATGAATGTTTGCTTGTTCAAGCTTAAAGATGATATTATTTGGGGTCTTGTGAATGTTTGCTTGTTAAAGCTTTAAGATGATATTATTTAGGGTCGTGTGAATGTTTTAAAGCTAAAGCAAAAAATTAATATAGGATGGTGTGATTTGGGGTCTTGCAAATGTTTGATTGATTAAAGCTTTAGGGCAACATTATTCATGGTCCTGTAAATGTTTGAACTTTCAAATTCTTGTCGATTGGCTTATAAGGATTATATTGGCTTAACCCTTTCACCCCTATGTAACTTTAGTAGACTCTATCATGCATTGATATGGAGGGGTCCATTATGGTCTACAGTGGTGAAAGGGTTAATATGAGGAAGTATTTATTAGGGGGTCGTAACAATTAATGATCGATGTCTTTGGTGTCAATATTATGAATGAGGTATATTATATATTTAGCCAGTGGCGGACGATGACAGTGATTAAAACAAGACATTTGATTGCAGTTTTAAAATATAGAGACATATCGCTTAATGCTACTTCCTAATCAAACCGCAACAAACTGTCATAATACATGCTTGGGTTAATTTAAATTGGTGTCGGAAATAAAAACAATATGTACGTCTGTAGACGAAATTTTGTTATACAGTTGTTAACTTTAGATAACATGGTAGTTTTAATTTGAAAACCTCAAATATATAAGTGGCACCAATATCACCTTGTGTTTTGAGAGATTGAAAAGATTTTGTTTTAAACTTGAGCACACAAATTATATTTGCATTGAACTTGAGCACACAATGTATTTGCATTGAAAAGTAATCTGCAGACACAATTTCACACAAACATATATAGCTGACATCATCATACATGTACAATGTCTGATGCATATATAGTTAATGTTACCATTTAGAGACAATAAACATCAACCCCTGTGATAGCCCGGATCCTTTGTACATTTCAAAGAAGATGTTTTATTAGGAGCGAAACATGACGGATATATTACATAGAAATGTTGGTATGTATACCGCTCTTTGATCCCATCAACAGACATTTGTCAACCGACCCGCAAGGTTTTTGCTTTTCTTTTATCTAGCTGTACCTTGTAGGTGTAATTCTGATATTTGTAAGTAAGATGTCTTGGTGGTCAGTTTTGTATATAATCATGTCTGACCATGAATGAAAATGACCACTGAAGCTGTTGGTGGCCATGTCATTCTAAGTAACGAGTTCACCATGGTCAACTTCGTTATCACTATACACTGACCAAAATAGAGCCCAGCAGGCTGTCAGTGCATGGTGGCAAGTCATTCGAGGTTAAGTGGTCAGTCTGACACATATGAAGGGTCCTGGTAGGTGAAAGGTGATGACCATAGGTTATCAGGTATGTTATCACACTGCCCTGGGGTCAATGACCTTACAGTACTACATTTGTCCTTGTATAGAATCGTACCATTATGTAAGGCTGTGTGTATTACCTAAACCTTCCATTACATTTAATGATATGTTATGGAACTTGTATCAACCCATCAGAAAGATATGTATAATGACAGTAAGAAAATTTAACCTAGTGAGTGTGAAGAATATTAATAAATGATCATTTAGACTGACTTGGATGTAACAAAGGAAATAACACATCAAATTTAGTACATTATATCATAATACATGTATGTCATTTCAAGCATTATGAAATTGTTAAACGATGCTTAACAGTTGGAAGTTGTTAATGCAGCGACCAGCTTTTGACCTCAAGGTCACTAAGGGCAGCGACTAGCTTTTGACCTCAAGGTCACTAAGGGCAGCGACTAGCTTTTGACCTCAAGGTCACTAAGGGCAGCGACCAGCTTTTGACCCCAAGGTCACTAAGGGTAGGATTTCAATGGTGGAAATATGTGGCAGTGTCCTTGAGCAGCTGGACACTTTTAATTTTTGCATATGGTTTAGGGTTCATTATATTAATCAGTGTTTGTAAATTTAAGCAATGAAAATGGTTAAAAAACAGTTATTAGCACCTGTTGGCGATTATGCTAATGATGCAACACATCAAATAAAAATGTCATTTGCATGGATTGATATGTTTAGATATGGCATATTTGTGCATGTAAAGAAATGCTATCCACATTTGAAATACAGTATTGATGTCATCTAAAACAAATGTTAAAAAAAACTGATTATGACTCAGATTTGAGCGTCTGGAATTTAATCAATGAAATGTTTAAAAATATCCGTTCAAATTATCAATGCATGTCTGCCACATCGGAGATACTGAGGCAACAATGATGTGGGCGGGATTATTTGGAGAGAACATTCATTATGTGTGGGCATGTGGGCTAATAGCTGTGTTAACTGTTATTGTGGCGGCATTCCTTCGCACACAGCATTCAGATGCAGAATTTGATTAAATTACAGACATTTAAAACGATGGCCTCGTGCAATAGTGTGATGCAATATGCATAGATAGTCCCTTACAGCCTTTCAAATTTAATCTGAATGCATCTAACGTTTCGTAGCCGGCTGTGCGACTAATGTTGGCGTTACGACAGTGTAAATGTGGCGTTACACTGGCAGTGTTTTGCCAGAGTTCAGCGTCGGGGACATGAATTATGTAGTGTTTTATCATCAGTTGTTTGGGATCTAACTGCCGGGTGGTTCAGTGTGATCGTGTCGATGGCGATAATAAAGGAACACTTAACTCACAAACGTCTGTAATCTCTCACAACGAGGTGTCATGAATAAGTCATCGAAATTCCAGTAGCTACTATCACTGATTGGAAAGACAAATTTCCAGTCAGAGATTGCAATTTTTAATTACCATTTGAAAGAACTTTAAGATACTTTATTGATTTGATGAAAGCTTGATTGCTCAAGGTCATACAAGGTCAAATGGGTACAAAATAAAAACATTAATCAGGAGTGTGTTAACAGTTAAATATGCTAAATAGAAAGTGATAAAAAGCTATATTTTACAATATAGTTAAACCACATTCCTTTGAAAGCCTTTTGTCATGAAGGTATTCAATAACAATATCAAAAAGTGTTTTAGCTTATTCACCCCTGAAGACACATTTGAACTCCTCCACTTCAAAGGTTGGAATAGTTCATTATGAAATTTCAGGGGTGAATGTTATGATGTAAATGATGGGTTCATCACAGCTAAAAAACCAGGTTCATATCTTCCTGCTTCAAAAGGTTTGGACGTGGAATGAAAAAAGGACCATTCCTTAGATGGACAATGATTGCTTTTTCCCTTTTTTTCATCTCTGTATAACCAGGAATCATTTCCATTTTGTTTGCATATACATATAATATGTTTTATAGAGAATGATTTACTCTAGATGTATACATTAAGTTTTCCATTTTCATTGTAATTCGACTTCCTAAATAATAAACTTATGTTTTGAAATCATCAGTGTACAGTATTTTGAAGTATATAACATATTTCTTTGGATGTAGTTAGTCTATATAAATAAAATTTATTTAAAATACATTATAATTCCAAATTAACTTAATTTAATTTTCATAAAATTGTTTAAAAAAAATGTGCTTTAGCATATGACCTTCACAGCATATTTAGTCGCTTTTTCATTGAAATGTATTTTCAATTAGTTCCTCCCTTAATAATCCACTCTCCCTTCAGCACTTTACCTAATATGTTAACTCATTTACCCCTACAGTTTCAAAATGGTCTTGCCCAATCTTTGATTTGGTAAGGTCCAAATGTGACTTTAGGGGTGATAGGTTAAATGCTGTTTTGGCATAAGAGTATGAATAAAAAACATGATAACTATAGAACAGCCCAATACAGGAACAGGAATTACAAATTGTTCAGAACTTGTTTTGTGTGTGTTTATACTCTATAAATAAATATTCATTAAAATAAGATTAATTTTCAAATAAGATATTCATTAAAATAAGATTAATTTTCAAATAAGATTTACCTGTCTGTCAAAATGTAATCTAAATGATACAATGAATGTAAATTTCATGGTTGATATACTTTGAATCCATTGCAGATGGGATATTTTTTTTTATTTTTTTTAAACTTTAGTGAGAAGAGTTTTCTCCCTTCGTCCTGAATCACAGCTTTTGAGTTTTGTTGTCGAGTTTGTTATTTTGCTCCAGGATATTTTGTACTCTTAATTCATGTAGTCATCAAGCACATACATGTATGGTCGTCTTAATGTTTTTTGGTGAATTTTATCAGGAGTACAACATTAGGTTTTATGTTACTTGTATACTGGCTATTGTTTTATCAATTAAACACCTTGTAGAGGTACATGTGCACTTCCTCTCATTGTAGATATTTGGCCACTGTTTACTGCGATATCCACCAAGCGTGAGAAATAACACTCCGATTCTCTTAGAAGTTAGAGTGTTTACCAGGTCAGAACACCTGTCTAGATAAGTCTCCTGTAGGTGTATTTTACCTTTGAGTTGTACCCGAGATATTATCTATCTTTGAAAAAAATCTTCCAACTCAATTGTACACCTGTCTTGAAACATTTTTTTACCTGTCATTCAGAATACTTTGAATCGGGTGCAAGTTTATTGAAGATTACGATACAGTGATACAAAGTATCTTTCTAAAATGAATTCTATTGAAATATAACAAGCATTGAATGAGTTAAGTTCAAACATGTTTTATTCAAAAGCTGGTATTTTTAAGGCACAGATTTATATAACCCCCATAGCCACCTTCAGCAGGATTTGTAGTAATTTCTTTGTCAGTTTGTGCTTATACATGCATCTATGCATCCAACTTTAATAAAGATTGTTTAGAGTACAATATGTCCAAACTGATAACAAAGCTAGTTTACACAATAACACGGTAATAATGATAAATACACACCTGACTACATTTCGGTGGTCATCTACAAGGTGGAAGGTATCATAATACCAGTTTTGAAGAAAAATTCTTGTGTACAATTAAAGATATCTGTGCGAATATCCCTCAACAGATTTAAGCAATCAATATTTACCCCATGATATGGTAACATGGAGTTCTATACACCTGTAATACATAGAATTCGGTGGTATGATGCATTGGTCAAGTTTAAAGTGTAAACAAGTTGTACTCAGGACCACTTGGAAGCTGGGAGTTATATTTAACTGATTTTTCACCTACAAATCTTCTGTACGAGATATAGCTATCTCACGATTCCCTCAGTTGATTTAGTACTATATATATATATATATATAACATTAACATCAAGTTTTACACCTCACCGATTACATTTTGTTGGTCATCGGTCAAGGCTAAAGGGTCAAAAGTAAATTTACCACTTTTTAAGAATTACTAGTATACATGATTTCTCACAAACACATCAGATTTAGTTCATATCTTACAAAATAGTTTAGTAACATCCAGTTCTACACTTTATAAGATTTTAGTGGTCATCAGCCAAGATTAACTCATTCACCCCTGAAATTTCATAATGAACTATTCCATCTTTTGATTTGGAAGAGTTCAAATGTGTCTTCAGAGGTGGATGAGTTAAGGGTCAAAGGTCAGTCTGGACCACTTGGGAAGGTTTGGAGGTAATATCTATGTGTCACCCTGCATGATCACTTTGTAATTATTAATTTACAAACATGAAGTCTTTTATATGATAGAAGCCTCTTGGTAGAAAAAAGTACAAGGTTTATGTAATTCCGTTGTGTATAGTTGTGCGCGTCAATTTGTCGAGGACGATATAATCAAACACGACCCACTTTGTTTAAATCTGACATGAGAAAATATGTGCTGAGGTTATGCACCGGGTATTATGTACACACGTCTTTCTGATAAAATTCTAATTGTGTTTAGCAGGATTGATTGAAATTCAAAGGACACCCCAGTCAGCCAGTCATTTTGTAGTGTGTTATGCAAGTAGATGACTCACTCCCTCGGTTAAAGAATCGGGTATTCAGGTATTTTCAACAGTAAATGTCATGATTACACGTTTTGTATAAAGATCATGATCACTTCATGTAGCCGGGCTGTATTGTACAAAGTGACGATGTTAAACCACACACTGGAGGTCGATCTTCGGCCCTGGGGGGCAGTAGTTTCATACCTACGAATAAAAAGTCAATTTACACAAATTTTCATGACCTTGCACTTTTCGTAGTTGTCTTGATTGTCAGGATTGGAGTGTAAAGTGTTTCTTGTCAAGTTTATGGGGCAGTAGGAATGATCAGCATGGGGCAAATAAAATACACAGACCATTATTGAGGACATGCACATCTTACACTGGCAGGCCAGTGTTGTCAAACATCAATTACCTAAGTACAGGTAACAAAGCCACAGGTGTATTGATTGAAGGGAAAATGGGGGGTTTCTAGTGAACATGTAAGCAGATCTTGTCTGCAGTGGTATTTAGGTCCCATTTTGTATCGCAAATCAATCTTCCCTCCCTAAATTTTATTTGAATTTAATCTCAGCTCTGTAAGTCTGGAGAAGTAGTGCATTCTTTGGAACAGATTTCCAGAAAATAAATTGCGCACCTTAATCCTAAAATTCTCGTTATACAAATCTGAAAAGTTTTATCGGGAACATCTGGTCACATTTTTTTTTTACAAACATTTATAACCAGTCATGAAATTGAATTCATGTGTTAAATGCTTATGATGAAATATTGCAGTTCAAATCACAGAGGAAGCATTCAATGATGGTCTGGTTACCATTAACAACTCTTAGATATACGTACAAATGTAATACCAGACATTGAAATCTTTTGCCTGTGAACACAGGTGTCCCATTCAGGATCTTCGTACCAATGCCTAAAACTTCAACTATAATACAATGCGAACCAATTTTTCCGGCATGACTATATAGCTTTGATACTCATTTCTGAAAAGAAAACCATACATTGCGCCCGGGACTTTCATGAAAAATAATGAGATTTAGAAAAGGAATAATCAGCAACTAAACAGTGAACTGATGGCGAAAAATCAACAGATCTAGACTAAGATTCAAATTCTGGAATTCAGATTGTAATATTGCTCTAACCGATTGAGCTACCTGGTCAACGCAATTGTCTTGGCCCAAGTGTGCTACAGTTATATCCAAAACAAAAATAAGGGGAGGTAACTGTATATAAAAAACACCACAATGCAGTGGGACATGGACCCTTAACCCTTTCACCACTGTAGACCATAATGGACTCATCCAGATCAATGTATGGTATGGAGTCTACTAAAGTTACATGGGGGTGAAAGGGTTAATTGTGATTTATAAAGGGTATGTTCTCTTCAAATATTTAAAAAATAAATTGTATGTCATGTGGTATCAGTAAAAGTCATGTTTTATCATATTGAAATTTGTCAGTCTGGGCATTTTCTCTGTAAAACAAATGTCTGCATTGATGAGGCTTGTTTGAAACTTAAAGGAGGTCTTAGCTGCTACATGCCAGCCAAAAGGATAAGGACTAAAACAACTAATGGTGGACTAAGATACAGGGTAATGAAGGATTCATGGACTCGCAGAGGTTTTCGACATCAAGAATAACTTTATATTACCTTGTTTATATGAAGAATAACTTCCCAAAACATAGGATAATACATGACAAATACATATGTTATTTTAAGTGCAAGATCCGGTTTCCTTGTATTAAATATCTATACGAACATCATTTGATTTAACAGTAGATATTTTGATATCCGTTTTCAGGAACACGGAGTTGTTTTGTTCTGATCACGTCCAGGAACTTGGGATTTATTTTAATATACATTAAGGCCTAATTATAGACTATTGATGTATTTTAATGTTTTGATCGGCTTATAATACGTCTGGAGTGCTTGGACAAGTGTTTTGTACCTGTCACCTGTAGTGTTGTGTCTAATGTTCATGTAATGATATTAATGCCTGGAGCAGATTGGCCGTGTTTGTACCAGGATTTGACAAAGTACATTATAACATGAAGGATCTGTTGTTTCCTGTGAACAGTGTCAATACAAGGGTTTAAAAGTGGTGAACGTCGGCTTTCTCTTTCATTACCTAAAGTTATTTGATATTGGGCTGTTCATGGTTCAATGAATGGTCAGTCACTTAAGGTTTTTCTCACAGCTCAAAATTTTATAAGCTTACCAATACTGTAAAAAACATTTGTCAAGGATATTAATGACTTAATTACTAATTACTAAGACAGTTTGTTTTATAATTAAGATTATCACCACATGTCAGGAAATATGTAAAGAATTTTGTCTCAATTTTAGAAAAAGATATCTTTTAAATCAAAACATAATTTTGAAAATTTGGAATTGCTTATAATCCTTGTCAAGCTAACAAGGCAAGCGTTGACCATGACATACTTGCCAAACTATATTGTGTACATTTAAAAAAAATTGAAACAAGAAATAAAAGAATTAAAAATTAAAATTTACTTTGGAAGGATGATTTTACATCAAGTGCATAGTAATGTATTATTGATAGACATGTAAAAAGAGAATTTTCATGATTTTTACGATTTTTATTTTCAATGAAGTTGTCCAATATTCCTGACAATTGCTCTTGAAAAGGCTTACAATGGTAAATATTGATGTCCAATACACACCAGTACAACCAGAATTTCTATATCTCGAGGGGAACCTGAAATCTGATACCATAATTATGGTACATATCTAATTTTCTATTGTATCCATTATTTGATATCCAAAGACATACGAGAGGTAGGTTGACATCGACTTTGGCTAACGATAGCCGATAGCTTGCTTTTCAATTATCATGTAACGTGGATTTAGTGGTACATTCAGATGTCATGTTTGTGTAAGTGTTTAACATGCGTTTATCATGTTTTAAGTAGAATCGAATGTAGTAGCTAATGTTTGTAAGTGTCAGAGGTCAAATACAAACTTGATAGCTTCATTGATCAGCATATCTTATCAAGCGGAACATTGCTCTGGCGTTGGAGAACATTTTTGCTACCTGTTCGTTAAGAATTTGGTGTTGATAGAAAAATAAATTATGCCTATAGCGTGAGATTTTAAGGGTCACATACGCTTTGGAGGTTTCTGTCTTTTAGACAATTTACTGGCACGTTTGCACCTGTGTATGTTTTACCTGTAGTGGGAGGAGTCGTTGAGGTGTGTAATGTAATTGTCACAGGACTCTGTAGTAAGGCAGTACATTAATAGCCAGTAGTAAAATGTGATGACTAGGGAATACACCTTTAACGAGACTGTGTATACAGGTAGCAAGGCTAAACCCTAGTCCTAGTATAGAGAGATAGGAACCAAGTCGGAGGTGAACAGATAACTCAGGTGAAAAAAACAGCAGGTAAGAATTGTATTATGTAGAATTCAGTATTGGCTGTATGACCTTGTAGAACCTGTCAGTTTCATTCTTCAATCAGGTTGTTGTGTTAAGAAGTGCTATTTTGCCCTTTGTACTACATAAACAGTGTCCCATTTTCTTTCCATTACCTCTGTCTTTCTTGTCCCTTTTCTCACCCGTCCTGGCCCTCTTCACCACTTCTACTTTTCCTCACACTCGCCCTCCCCATCTATTATCTAATGTTTCCTTTCCCTCCTGCCCCTCCTCTTCCTTTCCACATTCTGTCTCCTCTGCCCTCACTCCCTGTGTTCTCCTGTTACTTTTCTAACCTCCCTGTGTTCTCCTGTTACTTTTCTAACCTCCCTGTGTTTTCCTGTTACTTTTCTAACCTCCCTGTGTTCTCCTGTTACTTTGCTAACCTCCCTGTGTTTTCCTGTTACTTTTCTAACCTCCCTGTGTTCTCCTGTTACTTTTCTAACCTCCCTGTGTTCTCCTGTTACCTTTCTAGCCTCCCTGTGTTTTCCTGTTACTTTTCTAACCTCCCTGTGTTCTCCTGTTACCTTTCTAACCTCCCTGTGTTCTCCTGTTACCTTTCTAACCTCCCTGTGTTCTCCTGTTACTTTTCTAACCTCCCTGGTGCTGATCACATTACCCTCCAGTCCATTTCCCTTCTCAGAATGTTTCCATCCCTAATTTCATCTTTTCCTCCAGCCCAAGTACCTTAATTTGTGTCTCCATAACTTCAGTCTGGCCCCTTTATCAGTTCCCTGAACCTGTGTGTTACTGTCCCTTTGTGTCACTCTACTGTCTAAAGTGCAACAGTGACATAAATTAATGGGAAACTTTTATAGCACGTACTCTATGCTTAATTGAAAAAAGTCTGAAAACCTAATCGGACCGTACTAAAGTGTGTGATGCCTTAGATAATTCTTGATCATTATCGGAGATAAAAACAGCTATGCATGCACAGCATTGGTGTTGACGTGGGTCATAGAGGGCAGGCTAAACCACCAATTTGTGGGTAACCACGAATTGCCGGTGAGAAAAAATCTCAGGCATGCATGATCGCATAAAAAACATACCTGTGTTTAGAAAACATTGGCTATGAAGTAAATATTCTTTGTAACAAAATAACAATGAAAATCGTTTTAAAATAATCACATACCTACAGGTTGAAAATTGAGGGTTTGTTGTGGACAACAAGGAAAACCACCTGATCGTATTCTGACCTGAACAGGAAAATAAGATGGAAGATCTAGAGAGGAAAACGCAAAATTACAAGCTGAGAAAAGCTAGGAAGGAAATCAGAAAATAAAAATTGTACATGTATTGTTCTGAATGCTTCCAAACTTTAATAACAATAATTAAAGTTGTTTACAAGTTAAAACCACGTGGATGACTACACTTGGATTACATCAATTTAAATGTAACAGTTCAAAAAACATTTTCATGTGATTATAATGAAGAGAATTTTGTCTACATGTTTTCAACTTTTTGATGTGTTTTTATATGAAATACAAGGAAAGATTCGACTGTTGCTAGAACTTGAATTGAGAAAAAAGAAATGTAGTAAATGTGTTGAAGATTTGATAGAACAAATTGTATCAGTGGGTTTGATGTATAAGGCAAGTCTAAATACTTCTTCTGTACAATGATGAGGTGGAGGTGGAGGAGGATTTTAAGAGGTACCCAAGGATCAATCTTCTATAATTCCTTTTTTGAGATGTTTGCAGTACTCTACTCTACAATAACAATCATGTTGTAAGACGCATACTCACAGTTAATTGCACTCACTTTCTGTAATAACTTTGAGGTATTAAAATTACATGTTGTTAACCTTATACTTGTAACAGGAAAGAGAGTAGTGTGCTTCCACCAGGGGATCGAGGTTCGATCCCTAGGTTCCTTGTCGGACACTCTACCACTGAGCTGAAGGGAAATTTCCTCTAGTTTGAAGCTAGAAGGCGATTGTAATCCTATGTACAATTAAAATTAGCCACACTACTCCCCCCTTTTTAAATGTGTTTGCTCACAGCACAACCCAGGTTCTAACTCCCTGTCACCACAGGGAGGGCCACAGACACCATTTGTAACAGGAAAGAGAATAGTGTGCTTCCACCGGGGATCAGACCCACAATTAATCCCTAGGTTCCTAGTCGGACACTCTACCACGGAGCTATAAAGGGAAATTCTCTTTCTTGTTACATAATGATTGACTAGACTTATTCTCAATGGCCTGGTTTCAGTAATATCATGACTAGGACATTACTGTACATTAAAAAATATTTTACAAGGATTTCTAAGACATCATCAGATCCACCTCCCACAGTTTGTTTTTATACAGTGCATATTATGATATTAGGCTGTCCACCATTACTCCTTAACCCTTTTACCCCTAGGTAACTTGAGTAGACTCTACCATACATTCATTTGTATGAGTTCATTATGGTCTACAGTGGTGAAAGGGTTAACCTTAACATAGAGATGCACATTTCCATTTTGCAAATACATGCATTCTCCTTCCCGAGTAACATTCATTCCACCAATTCATCGCAGGCGTGTGTGCTCCACTCGCGGTGCTCTTGTTAGCTACATAGGTATAGCTACCTATAGGCTACAAACTGTCACCATTTGAAGGTGTTCAAGCTTTTATGTCATTTACTGTATATAACATGTTCAGCGGGTTTTTTTTTCATCCTTACTCAGGGACCTATGTACTATAATTATTTTGAAGGTGTTGAAATTACATGTTCTTAACCGTATACAAAGATGTGTTGAGGTGATCTTTTATAGACATTGACAAGGACCCATCTGCTATAATTATTTTGAGGGTAGAAAATAATGTATACAAAAAATGTGTTCAGGGGGGATTTTTAAGGCAGATCCACCGCCTATAATTATTTTGATGGCGTTCAAATTACATGGTATTTACGGTATACAAAACAGATTATGTCCTCCTATGTGTCTGTCAAAACATTGCCCCACTCTGCCGCCAGGTAAGCATAGCCCTTTAGTAGTACACAGTGTCTAGAGGTGTCGCACACAGCTATTTACCTATCTTCTGTAATCGTAATTATTGTGTATTGAATCACAGATCGGCACTGGTCATTGTCCGGCCTGGTCAGATTAGGTTGACCACAGGTGGCCGCCTCTCGTACAGTGTTAAACCCCTGTGGTCAGCGTAATGATAATGTCGAACACTCATTGTGATGATCATTGATCAACATTCTTCACGGCCTGTTCATGTGAAGTGTATCAACTCCATGTGTCATTTGTGACTTGCGTTACAGAAGATCTCTACCATACAGGAGAAGTATACGAGGTAAGTGTCACCTGTAACATGTATACCTGTCCTGACAGTAAAGTCTGTACATTACCTACCTGAGTTATATTACATTCACATATATAGATAGATTATAAATCTAGTTTCAACGTTTCTCACGATTTTTGATTTGTTTTTCGATAATCACATGCCTGTCCTAAAAATATACCATAACCTTGATCCCTTGTCACAGGTATCTAGATCTATCATACAAATGTATAAGGTTTAGAATTGTTTCCAGCCTTGTAATGCATATTTTTACAGTTTGAAGTACTGTGGGTAGCTTTTATAGGCAAGTTAAGCCTTGTACACCAGACGAAGATGAGAATATTGGGTTGGAAGGTTGCATACAGTAGGCTTTTTGCACCAAAGGGGTCAAGGCTTGCCCGTGAAAGTCCTTTGCACATTGAGCACAAAAGGGGAAGGTGAATGGTGAGAAAAGAAAAGCTCTTGTGTAGAGGGAGGAGGGGGAAATTAGGAAGGGAAGCTCTATAATGGTGCCAAAGTGTGGATTGGTGAGGGATTGACCATGTAGTTGTAGGAGGGTGAGAAAAACCCTTGTGCCGGGTTATAAGAGGGGGATTAGTTGGAAGGAAAGCCCCAGTGCCATCAAAGTGTGGAAGGTTGACAGGTGGGGGGTTAGAAGGAAACCCCTTGTCACCTAAGTGTGGATTAACAAAGTAGGGGGAAGGGGTTAGAAGGAAACTCCTTATGCACTTAATAGAAAAACAAATTTTATCTTATAATCCTCTGACTGTCAATATTGTTCCAATGCAGAAGTTTTCCATCTATTAATTGATATGTTTGAGACAATGATTACTTTGATAATTTTGTTGAGTTGTGTATTTATAGATATTTATTACCTATTATATATATAAATACTGTACAAGACATACAACCTACAAATGTCACCTATACATGTTCCCCTCTCCTTCCTGACATAAATCAACCACCATAAAAAAATAATGATGATAGCGGTAATGTGAAAAAGCTTATAACCTATCCATTGGCAAGATTGAGGCCAATTAATATAGGTAAGGATTGGGCCCATCATTGAAAGAAATACCTACAGCTAAGATTGAAACATTTGTCCTAAAATGTGTCCTGTTTGTTTCTGAACCGTATCTGAGGTAACACTGTTCACTCAAATGTCTTTAATAGCATCAATATAAATACAGTTCCAAACTGTTACTTGTGCTGGGTACTCATTCTAGACTGCTTCGAGGAGATGGCTCAATATGAGCTTATAGGAAGTATTGGATACTCCAGGCAAGAAACAAGTGAATTAATTTTAATCCAACAGATAACCTTAGGCGACACATTTGTATACACAAACAGTCAAACAGTGTTAAAAATTCTGATATGCCTTAAATAGAAGATATTTTTTTGGCCATGACAATTTATTACAGTGTATTATAGCTGAGTGGTATTGCGTGAGGTGCTGCATAACATGGTTGGTAGTTTGTGAGGTTGTTGACTGCTGGGACATAGCTTTGATTCTCGAGACAACAGGCTTCGATTGTGTCCTTGAATAAGACATATGACACTGGTTGCTCATTTCATCTGTCAAGAGTAAAGTATAATGGATAAGGTCTGGGTTGGATACTACAGTAGCAATGCTGTAGTGTACTTAAAGTGGCAATACACTATAAATGGGCTGTTGGAAATTCAGACCCATAAGAAGAAGGACACCTTTACACAGCTCCAGCACACATACATATGGAAGTACCATTGTATACTGTATATCGAGAAACTTTCGCTCAGTCAAATATTTGACTTCAATGGTTAAATCTTGATTTGCCCAGTGTAAATTTCGCCCTTCACATTAATTAATATAAAGGGAAAACGGTATATTAATATTTACTGTCATGATAAATCCACCCTTATTGTGGAGGACGCAAAAAAGTAAAATCAATCTGCAGCGTAAAATGTCCTGGTATACAATATATATAGTTAGATGCTCCTGAGGTATATGTGCTCCTTCAAACACTTGGTTGTGCTGTATATATTCCTTGCCATCCCTTTAACCCTTTCACCCCTATGTAACTTTAGTAGACTCTACCATGTATTGATATGGATGAGTCCATTATGGTCTACAGTGGTGAAAGGGTTAATGTTGAATACCTCTGACTAATTTTTGGAAGTAAGTGAGAGCACAATATTAATCTTATTTAAATGTACTTCAACCTTATTTATATTTTTTTTCCGAAAATCTATTTACCTAACAAGGTTTTACAGTACATTTTGTTCGACAGTTAAGTTGGAGTAGCCATTTATGTTTGGAAATCCTGGATCACCATTTTCATCTCATAAGAAACACTCGTTGATATGTATGCAAAAACATTTTGTTTTTAAATTCAAAGTCATTTTATACCTTTACTTTGAAATATTTCAAAAAATCTTTAAAAGTTGCTCACACAATACATAAAAAGGTTTGTGCAGCAGTGAAACTTGTCTGTCTGGCTAAGATTTGAATGGTATTACTTACTCATCACATAAAAGATGATGCTACAGTCAGGTGTAACGTAAGCTTTTCTGGGATATCGGGTCATAAAAGACAAAAACACTAATGTAAACGTCGCATTAAAACTTAGATGTTTGGGGAATGTAGTTGTGACCAACTCCGACACTTAATGTAAAAACATTGAAAAGGCAAAAGTGGAATTGTAAAGTATCCAGAAATCTGATATAGTTATTTTTATTTATTTCTCCTGATATTTAGTAGATGCTCAGAAAAATTGTTCTGTCATCAACTGATGGACTCTTGTACCAAGTTTTGTCACCTTTATGGGATATTAGAATAAATTTCAAATAAAAGATAAAATTATTAAAACTAAAAACAAAATCTTTTAAATAAGATTGTCATGTGTTTGATAATATCACTTTCGGGTAACATAAACAAAAATACTCCAACAAAATTTTGCAGATCGTTTTCCAAATAAATTTAATTGAAAGTTTTATTATTGAACGATTAAGATGACTAAGCTTTTTACTGATCTTGATCAAGGGCTTTTGAAATAAAAGGAGGCCTATAATGGTATTTCAGAGGTTCAGTATAATGTGTGCATGGACACCATACTTCTCTTTCAGTGATATATTAGGACATCTAAAAACTTAATGACGGTTATATATTAGTTAAAGTAGTCATTATGTAATACAACTATATGTGATTAAGAAACAGAATATCTTTTTTTTCTCCATTTCATCTTTACAATGCCCAAACTTATTGATTAAACTTAAAGATTTAACTCATCTACCCCTGAAGACAACATTTGAACCCTTCCAATTCAAAGGTTGGAATAGTTCATTATGAAATTTCAGGGGTGAATGGGTTAAATCTTCGGATAGGACAACTTCTGCCTGATATTACAGCCTATTTTGTGATTCATAATGCAAATAACCTCTATTTGTACACCATTGATTACTCAGTGGGGTTGAATGAAAATGAAAAATGAAAAATATAATTGCAAGGAGTTTCCGATAACTTTTTTCCTGGGTCCAAGGTCCATGGAAGTGGGATTTGTTTATGTGGTAAAATGCAAGTTTTTGAAAAAAGGGAAAAATAAAATTATCAATCTTAGTACAAAAGCAGTTAGTTTGTGTTCATTTGTTGACTGTTAATAATAATAAATCTGGTTTCCTCTTTTGCTGATGTTTAAATTTGTTCCCCATTTATTTCAAGAAGCTTTATAATCATAATTGATTGCTTGATCCTTTTGGGAAAATTTTACGGGGTCAAATTTGAAATTTAGCAGAAATTTTATAAGGGAAAAGGAGCTGTTATTCTGCTTCATGTGTTATTGTAGGAAAATCTCTGAAGGACAGGGACTTTCTAGATGGATGACTTAAAAAGTTCTAAGAAAAAAACAAATTAAGAATTCGCATCTTAATGAGGTCAAAGTTAGCAATTGTATTGCTAAAAACTTCTAAGATCAAAAATTAATTTGCCTTGGTTTTACAATCTTTCTCTACAAAGAGGAAGTTTATTATCCATGTAATCAGTTGATACCAACTCCTTTCACTTTTTTGCAGAAAAATAATTGGCAGTTTCCTTTGTCTATTTTCATAAAACGTGCATTCGGTCTTGTATCTTCACAAATCCATTGAAAATTATCTTTTAGATAAGAACAGAGCCAGCTGAATAAAACAAAAAATGTCTGTCGGTTCGTCTTGTCTTGAATTCTGTTATTGATATAACACAATTTTTTTCCGGACTATAAATACTGGTCGTGGCACTGAAATAGACAATGGCCTGCCGCTGATTTACAGACAGACAGAAGCTTTAATCCTGGGAGATGAGCCTGGTCTATCCTGAAATAAATCCAGCCTCGTTGAGATGAGGACCAAGACTTGTGTTGCCCGATTATAACAGTTATGCTCCGCAGTTGTTCCTCAGCGTCAGCGTCAGGCTTATCACCAAACATCGGAATTAATCAAAGTTACCGGAATTTTATAGAAGCAAGTTGCCAGGATGTAATCTTTAAGCTTCCACTAACACGTAATTATGGAAGATTTGGAGATTTCTAACCTTCCGTATTGGCTTTGATAATCTTCTGAAATCTTTTTTGTAAATTTTTATGGAAAATTTTAATAAGTAACAGTTTGTTCAGAGGAAAATGAGTTATAATTCAGCTTCAATAAGGGTTTTATCATGAAGTTGGTGCTGAAGAAAAACAGAATCAAACATGGCTATAAAGAGATTTTAATTGAGGGGTTCCATGATTAAGTTCAGCTTAAAGATTTAAACTGATAGAGGGCCACGGTGGCCAAGTGGTTAGGCGTCTGACATTCTGCTACCACTAGCCCTAGCTCAACCACTGGAAAGCAGCAGGGTTTGAAACCCACGTGTGGCAGTCGCCTGGTACTGGCTGTAGGGGG